>NW_008682423.1:47509-59042 GCF_000695815.1 Acanthisitta chloris
TTCTATTTCCGTCCAGAATAAGCAAAGGATAGTACTGAAGAACACCTCTGTTGGCTCTGTTGTACTCTCAAGAACTTGAGACAGGGATGGGAAAGAACAAGCATTGTGCAACAATCCCCTTCCACAGTGTAATTAACTCTCATTTTCCCTGGCCCTGGAGTGCTTGTCTCCTTCATACTTAACTGAAAGAAACAACAAAAAGTCCTGGAGGCCCAGAATAAGCAAAGGATAGTACTGAAGAACACCTCTGTTGGCTCTGTTGTACTCTCAAGAACTTGAGACAGGGATGGGAAAGAACAAGCATTGTGCAACAATCCCCTTCCACAGTGTAATTAACTCTCATTTTCCCTGGCCCTGGAGTGCTTGTCTCCTTCATACTTAACTGAAAGAAACAACAAAAAGTCCTGGAGGCAAGGGAGGGAACAAAAGCAGATGCTGAAAGCTGTTCTCCCTGTCGGCTGTATTGCTTACCTAGGTAACTGGATTTTTTTTTTCATCATAGAGGTCATCATAAATAAATTCTGCACACACATCAAGTTGAAATGGAGCGATCAGGAGAGTCAACCAAAACTACAGTCTGATGACCCAACAGCCTTAGGCAGCCTGTTCCTCTCCCATTCCACCATAAAATGCTCTTTCACCAGGACACCACAAAAAGCTTGACATCAGCTGAGACCACAACCTTTGTGATCTCACACACCACAAAGACCCATTGCTTTACCATGGCCTCACTGTTTCCCCACATCCCTAACATCTTCACTTCCCCTTTATACTCCCACTGGGAGTAGTTTGGGGCTGACTCTGGCACAGACCCAACACTCCCAGTGGTGGTGCAGGCCTGGGGACCCACAGCACATGCCTCACTTCCCTCACCTGCAAAATGGAAGCCAAGATGCTATTTTCTACAGAAGGCTGGAGACTGGGTGTCAGCTCAGTACCTGCCTAGCACCACTGAGAAGAATGAAGCAGGAGACATGCAGGTTCTGAGCTTCATGTGCTCTGCCTCTTTCGAGGCCACAGACCCAACCAGCAGGGCAGGAGGACCTGGCTTGTTAGCTACCAGTTGAACTGTCCTGATATATCTCATGGATACTTGATAATGAGCAATCTAAGTACTCACATGCTGAACAGAAGGAGGAATTGCTTTCTAATTAGAGCCATGGACACCAAAAGAACCATATAGCTAATAAGCACAAACAGAATCATCATTAGAGGAGACTTTATTAGGTACTTACAACTGAGATTGTAGCCATTTGTCCTGACAATAAGCTTAGGCAAAACTGATGTGCAGTGTCCTTTAAACCTCACTTGGTTTAATTAGACTAGTTGAGCATATTTGATACCCCATCCCTTTAGCCCCCCTAAAAATAATCACATTGTCTGTCCTATTTATTAATTTTGATTTATATCAAGACACTCCTCTGTTTCTCTAGGGGGCATTTACAGAAGTTAAAATACAGAGCTAGCCAATAAATCCATCCAGTAGTTAATGAAATGACCTTCCAAGGAAGTAAAACCCCATCACCCTGAAACGCCAGAGAGGCCTTTGTTGGATTTGCTGAAGGTAACTACAGCTTGAAAGATGGCATCTCTGCCTAAGAGGTTGGAAAAAGTGGTGACTATCATGTTTGAGTGTATTATTAAAAGTGACAGTTATCTCTGTATGCTTACAATTGGAACTTCTGATTTCATAGACTATAACAAATGCACCACTGCTGTTCTGTATGGCCTAGCATTAATAAAGCAAACCAATTTTGAATGCCCAAGGCCGGGACCTCAGGGACAGCAGATGGTACCCAGGATACCCATTCTCACATTAGCATAAGAATAGTATGGAGTGGGTCACAGATTGCCTTTAAGCAAGCTTTCAGTTGTCCACACAGTCTCTGCTTCCTACAAAATGAGACAACAACATTGTCTGGGATTTTTCATTTAGGTAATCGGTGCTTCATTACATAAAAAGTATTTCACAAGCAAGTGAAGCAATAAAGAAAACCATCTCCTTTGAACCAACCTGCACTTCATAAGTACCTTATTCAAACTACACACACACAACAAAAGGACATGAACAGTTCTTGTTCATATGCATTAAAACACTTTGGACAAAAGACTTACGAGTTCCTAAAATTAGACTTCTTTTTTCCTTAAATTGCTTCTAATTTTGTGTGCAATCAATTGCATCTGTAATTAGTTGCAAGCACAAATGGTATATGCATTGATATCCAACTTGACTCTCTCATTGACAACCAGAATAAATTCCAAGTAGAAAATTGGAAGCTGTGCCTCAAATTCTTTAAAAAGAGCATGAAATCCACATGCTTACCTGAATTCAAAATTAAGACTGTCCTGATCTCAAAAGAGGCAAAACTTCACCCTGTTCCTAATTTAAGTCTCAGAGGTAAGTAAGAAGGAGCCAAGGCCTGGGCTCTCCAGAGAGAAGTTCAGATCAAGACTCAGGATATCATATGGAAACTTCCATGAGATATTTTCCCCTTTCTAGGAAACATAAGTAAGTTGCACTTTAAATAATATGTCTCACAGAACGTGTGTTTGGTACCTTAACATCATAATGAACATAGCCTTTGTGTGCAGATGTCTGTCTCCTTGGCTGAGTTACTTCAGATTTCTGAATTAATTAATAATTAATTTCTGGTTTCTGAAAATATGACTCTGCAGTCCTTTTATAGTTCACATTTTGTGTCCCTTGGACAGGGATGCTAAGCTGAGTTTGTTTCCTGGCTGGTTATTAACTCTCAAGCAAATGTTTTAACTCCACTCATCACATGCATCAGTCAAATCAAATCTGGAAAAACCTACAAGAAGTAGCCAGTTTATGAAAAACAGGAAGCACATTAATTGAGAGATTGCCTGCTGCCTCACACTTCACTCTCAACCCCACGGGATTAAAGAGGCGCTGAAACAATCCACACAGATATCTGTGCCCACATACCTCTTCCTCATCACTGCACGGATTCTACTGCAGTCATGGCTTCACCTGACTGGATCCCCTTGAGATCCCCATGATCAGCAAGGACTGGTATCAAAAATCTGCAGGGTTTCCAAGAGATGGTTAACCTCATTCCAAGTCAAAAGTGCAAAGACCTAGGGACGACAGTGCCATGGATTCACTAGAACAGATCTTGGCAGGCCCAACAAGCCCTTAGCTTCCCAAGCTGTTCTCTGAAACAAGCCTGACAAAAAGCTAGCAAAGGCAAGTCACTCCACACCACAGGCACACCCCAGATTCCAGACATGGGTGATGGTAAGGCAGCTGAGAATTACAGATTTACACACAACACACCCTGGCACAAGGAACAGATGAAAATCTTTTGTTGATGCTGCTGTTCTTGTTTCTCATGTAATACAGTTTTCATTCCCTAAAGCCAATGTACTAATTGCCAACTGAAAATAAGTCATCTAATCATCTTACTTGAATAAATACCAATAGTTCTTGAGCTTGACTGGAAAATTCACGAAGCCGTATCTGGACAGTGAAAGGAAATAACCATTTCTGTGTCTTGGTTAGCACATTTCTCTAGGAACTTTATGGAATTAGGAAAAGCTTTTGAATAAATTGGAGGATGTTTTGGGTCACAAGATCCCTGGACTCTACTGAATTATGAGGGTCCTTTCCTGGCTGAGGAGTTCAGAAGCTGAGGATTTTGCAGTTGATACATGAAATATATAAAAAACCCAAGGGCAGGGACTGAAAACTGATTCCCTATGTAATCTCAAGCAGAGCTGCTTAGGGTTTGCTTTTCAAGCAAGAACGAGATTCAAGAATTTCAATTTTCATTGAACTTCCTTCCAATCATGCTTCTGGGGATGGAAGTTCTAAAACTTATACCAAATGAGAATTTACAACCTTGCCACTGGAACGTGGCCCACTGAAAAGACCTTCTGTTCAATATTCAGCTTTGTTTAGCAGAGAGAAAATGTAAATCTAGCAGCATTTCTTGACACTACCTTTGGTGAAAGAACTTTCCACTGTTGCAGGTGTCTCCTAAGCGGTTCCAGAAGGCAAGCAGAAGCAGAGAGGTGGTAACACTTGCTGGAGGGGAAGTGTCATCTCCTCCTGTCAGTGCTAAGACTTCTCACATGCGTCACAGAGTGAGAACAAGTGAAGGAAAGAAGACAAACACAAACATTACAGTAAAACACCATGTGAAGATATTGCACTGCTTTTGTGATGGATATTTATAGACAGTTGGGATATGTCTGTAAAAAATAATATCTAATATCTAATTTATTCTTCAAGGAGCCAAATTGGGGTGGTCTACAGAAAAAAAACCACACTGTAGCTTAAGCACTGCAGGCAAGTGCTGAATGTTCTGTAAAAACATAAACAGTTTCTTGCCTGCAAATCTGCTCTCCATCATGTTTCTCATCTTTCACTCCTCAGTTCCCAAGATGCTAGAATTTCCTCAGTTCTGTGTTACCTAGAATTTTCTCATGGAAACAAGCACCAAACACACCAAGAAGAAAACAAACATTAGGCAAAAATCCCCTAAAAACAGCCCTTCAGCTTATTCTTCCTGTGCAGGCTGAGAGCCAAAGATACTCCAGCCGCCGCTGAGGAGATCAGTGGTTGTTAGCTGTTAGCAGAGGAAAAATCTTAAAATAAACAGTTCTTCAAGGTATAATTTCTCCCCCAACAAAAATTAAAGAGGGGCAAAGCCAAGAGAACTCTTTATCTCCTCCTTCATTAATTAGCAAATTAAGCACTAACCTAAAATTGAAAATAGAAGGTTTCTTTGACCCTAAAGGAAAACCATAGCAAACACCATAAGGCTTCTGTCCCCTTTGTTGCATGACTGCCATGACTTGTGGATGGCATGGCAGAAATGAAATCCCACACTGTGACAAAACCTCATGTCATCTGTCGTGAGCATGTGCTCTCCCAGTGCACTCCGTGGTGGACAACTGCCTGTGCAGGCACTTGTCTGAAGTGCCTTTCTCAGTACGAAAGAGGACGATATTCCATTTCATTCTTCGCAACTGTCAAGGAATTCCAGTGAAATGGTAGTTAAAGACCTGTCAGGCCAAAATGCACTGCACTTAGGGAGCTTTTATAATATTTGCCTCTAGCTGTCTTTGCAAGGAGTGAGGCTGATACGTAGCATCCTTTTTACAAAGACTTCAAAGAGATAAATAAAAATAATTTTCTATCTGGAACAGGCAAACTGAGGGAGGTTAAGTGAACAATCACAGCAAGGCAATGGGAGAGTCAGGGACAGAATCCCACTCAGCTGATGAGTCCTGTGACCTTAGTGCTAAATGGATATCTTCCTGTACTTACAACCCTCTTTCTCAGAGAAGTTTGCCCTGCCAATGTGTACTCGAAAGAGTGACCACACTGGTCTGGGAGTTCCTGCTGCAGGAGTTGGTTTGGATGAGCAGAGAAGGTTCCTTCATCAACAGCCTTTCCAGGGCTTCTTCCAGAGGTTAGCAATCTTACTGCCTTGTTTGGTTTGGGGCTCTTCCTGACTTTTCATTTAATCTGCAGGATTTGATTCATTGTTTCTCAGCCATAAACTGTTTTCCTTAAAAGGGCTAATCAAACTTTGATGAGGCCCTTGAGCAATGGGAAGATTGATGAGCTACATTAAAGGTTAGGTGTGGAGCAAAACTGAAGATCAGGGCAAAAATTCCTATTGACTTCAATGGAATTATGATTGGATTTTTTATGTGTATTTTCCCACTGCTCTATCCCATATTTTAATGTATTTGTGTACTACCTCAGAATCCTGGAAGAGGGAAATGGTAACCTCTCCCATGCTTTGCTTAGCTTCTCTATGTTTGCAAATATCAGCTTGAAAGAAACACAATCCTCTGCCTCCCTGCAGTGCACCCTTACATCGGTGCTTCACAGGGCTACAGAACCATCACTTCCACTATGGAGAGGTCAGATTCAAGCAATTAAGAAATGCTTTCTGCCTACAACACAGATAACTGAAACACAGAACTCATCAACCAGACAGTCATCCAGACCATGAATCCTTCACTTGAATACTTACGTCCTCAGCAATACCTTCTTTCTTCCTCCCCAAAACCTTCAGCAGTGAAGATGTTGCAGCCTTCCTATGTAGCGTATTCAAGAATTTAATATCACTACTGCTGGAAAGCATCCATAAATTCATAATGATAAACTTCTGAAAAGCGTATTAATCTGTGTGCTGATCTGTGAAGGCAAGAAAATGAGCCATAATGTGGGGAAATGGACTGCCCAGCAAGTTCCTATGGTATAGTCTTTACACTGTCACCTGGGCCACCGAGGACCAGTCATATCAGGCTAGAACAGCAGCGTAGGTGACCTTCAGACCTACTCTAATATGGCAGTTCTTGTGCTTCCACAAAAATAAAACATTCACACCAACTGCCAGAGAGCAGGTCAGTTTTTCCAGCTGATCCCCTCTGTCTTACTATGTAAGATATGTTGTTTGATTATTGCTCTCTGCTAACCTCTGCATAAATTATCCATTAAGGGCTAGAACAGAAATTATTACTGAAGATTTAATCAGTATTTAAGTTACTTTTAATACATCACCATATACAGGTCAAAGTGCATTAACCTGCTTGAGCCTATTGGAAAAGATTCCCTCCACAAACTCCATACAACCTAACAACATTACAAAAAGGAGCAGTGGTCCAGGAGATGGGAGGGACAGCAAAAGTTAAAACTGAACTTCTCAACTTCAACACTCTCAGACAGAGTACTTAGGAAGGGACATTATCCATTATTCCACCCACAAAGGTGGTTTAATCTCCATTCTGCTTTGGTTGACAGGTGTTCATAGAATCACAAAACCACAGAATATCCTGAGTTGAAAGAAATCCACAAGGATCCCCAAGCCCAACTCCTGACCCTCCCCAGGACATCCCTGAGAATCACATCATGTGTCTAAGAACATTGTCCAAATGCTCTTGAACTCTGTCAGGCTTGCACCCACAAAGGTGGTTTAATCTCCATTCTGCTTTGGTTGACAGGTGTTCATAGAATCACAAAACCACAGAATATCCTGAGTTGAAAGAAATCCACAAGGATCCCCAAGCCCAACTCCTGACCCTCCCCAGGACATCCCTGAGAATCACATCATGTGTCTAAGAACATTGTCCAAATGCTCTTGAACTCTGTCAGGCTTGGTGCTGTGTCCTGTCCACCGGGGAGCTGTTCCAGTGCCCACCCTCCGGGTGAAGAACCTTTTCCTAATATCCAACCTAACTCTCCCCTGACACAGCTTCATGCTGTTTCAAAGCTTTCATTCCTGATGTGCCAGTGACATGCGAGGCCAGTGCAAGGGATCCACAACTTTCCCCTCCCCACAGAACTTTATCACTTCTGCAGTGTTTGATGCGCATAGTCATACAGTGCCTTGCAGAAAATGCTGCCACTTAGTTGATGGTATCCAAGGTTTGAAGTCTAGGAAACTGCTGATACACTGGCTGGTAACTTCGCTTGGGGCATGCTCAAACAGTGCAGTATCAGGGAAGGAAATGTCTTACACCATGAAAATATGACAGAATGAATCTTTTCCAAAATCAAATTAATCCCTTAGGGGAAAAGCATACCAACAAATGGGTTTCAAGACTTGAAACTGCAAGAGGCTCATGGAAACCCCCACAGGTGGGAGGAGACACATTAATTCAGAACTTCATCCACTCCTATAGCATGGTCCATGGTCTGTCACATAATGCTGGATTCGAAGGCAGGATTTAGGAGACAGGTTCATTGCTACAGCTGTGCCAATCTTCTCATCAGAGCAAGAACATCTTAGTGCACTACATATGCTCTCACACTGCCTCTACCACTGCCTCCAAAACCCTGTCTCAAAAAGGTCTGGTCAGAGAAAAAAAATCAGAATACAGAAAAAAACTGTAAGGCTGCCTGCAACAACCAGCAGCTACAGAAAGGCTCTTTTCATATCTCTGCTATCCCCTCTCTCTCTCTGTCTATCTAACAAGAAGGTATAGAACGAGACTCCTCCAAGAGTTGCACAGTGAAAGGTAACAGACACAGACTGAAACATGGGGAATTCATGAGGAAGGTCAAACACTGAAATGGCATCAGAGAGGCTGTAGGATATTGTTAATTTAACTGAATCCTGGGTAACCTGCTATAAATTGGTCCTGCTTTGAGCAGCAGCTCGGACTATATAGACCACTTGCATAGGTCATGTCCATCCTAAATCATTCTATGAATTTTCCTGGGTATATTTGGAACCACACCATAGGGCCTTAGTAAATATTAATACCTTTCTATAATAAACCCTCTGCATTGCTGAGGAATGGAGGCAGGCTGCCAGTGCTCGGCCAAGATGAATAACAGCCCTACCCACAAAATCCCCCTGACAGCCAGCATCCACACTGAGAGCTTCACATTCAGAAACCTTCCACAGGGCACTTGGTGAACCCTTCATCCACCGTGGTCTCAGTGGGTCCAGGGAGATACTATACATACCCTGCTGTGCTCAACAGACCAGGACCCTGTGACTAGGGACAACTGGTTCCATAGTGAAACCTTCTAGAATGTGATGCACTAGAAGGAAGATTGCTGGAGAGAAAGATCAAAATTTAAAATCCTGTAGGATCTCAAAATGCATCTTATTCTATCTGAAAGGCTAAGGCTTCAACTAAGAGAAAATCTTTGTTTAATCTTAGAGAGCACTGTGAGAGACTGAGAGTACATATACTAGAATAGTTATGATCCAATGATTTAAAGTGATATCTATTGATGCCCAAAGGTATTTTTGGGCCCATACTTTATTCAGTGACTGTCTGTTTTCATGTAGTTGTTTTGCCAACTACTGACAATCTGTTTAGAAATACCAGGGAACATGAAATCTGGAGGTGTATCAGTGTGTGAGTGTCCACTCCAAAACCTCTGTGAAAATAACCTTCAGGAATGGCAATCGGCCAGAGATCCAATTTGAAGCCAGCTAAGATACAAATAAATATTCATGGCTGCTAAGGATCTTGTATTTAATACCATTCTGCTAGTGCAGATAAATATTCAGAGTTCCTTGGCTTCTGGAGAGTAAACCCAGTTTAAAGGAGAAATCCACACACCACCATTCGAATAACACTGCCACTGTCGGTAGGGTTTTGGGGGAGGTGTTATCCTAATTTTTAAAGCCCAAGATGAAGTCTCTGCAATTCAAATATCTACATCAGAAAACAGATGCAGAAATAGTCATGCTTCCCAACAGACTCTGGGAAGCCACCCCTCTTAGCAGAGGGATGGCTCTACCTGTACCATACCATTTGTACTTCTGCCTTTCAGGACTGTATTTCATTAGCAGGTAAAGCACCTCTCACTTATTTTGACATCTTTGCAATGAACAATATATTCCAAAGTTAAGATTTTACTACTTTTACTCTTACCCACTGCTCAGCCCTTTCTGTGGTAAGGCAAATGTTTATGTGGTATAAATCCCAAGCTCACAGTTGAGTGTAACTGACCGTGAAGTGATGATGACCTTCACAAGACTCAGTTTACACAAAAGATACTTAGCTGAGTTAGAGTTAACCACGCTACTGCAGCTGTTAGCTATGTTACAGCAGCAAATCTACATAACCACCTAGCTAAGTAAAGCAGGGCTTTTCTCTCCAGCCAACTGAGTAGCGAGATCTGCGTCCTGTCCCCACCACAAATTCTAGTCACATCACAGGCAGAAGAGACCTCAGAAGAAGTTATTCAAAGGGAAGCAGAATGAAAGAAAATTACTTCCTTTCCTCTGCAGACTCACAAGCAAAAGGATAACTGTGCTCTGTAGCCCATTATTATAACTCTTTGTAACTAACCCCACCAGCCAACTCTCACACCCCATCTGGATGCTAGATGAGGCTGTAACTGCAGGACCACTGATAAGTCACTTCACTTTCTCACATATAAGTCAGGAGACTAATTCACATGCCTCAGAACATGAACTTTAAATGGCTTTCAACACAGCTTCAGACTTCATGGAAGGAAATGAGCAAGATGACAGATCGAGCAGTAGGGTTATTTTTGGTGGGTTTTTTTTCCCCATAAAACAGCTTTGAGTCTGCCTAATCTCACTGCTTCTTATTCCTTCTGTGTCATACCTTCATTTATGGAAGTCCATGTAGACTGAGCACTCATATTTTCTTTTCTCTCTTGGGACCACAGTTTCTGTAAAAGGTTAAGAAAGGAGGGCAAGTAGCACCTAGACTACTCTAGCTGTCACAGTTGGGGCTGGCCAAAAATGGGCAAGAGGAAAGGAGTTGGAAGGGGAAGTGGAGCCACAAGGCACTGAGAGGCCAGAGACTTTTCTACAATCTTTCATTGGTCTTAAGCAAATCACTTCCCTTATACATTATTATACATTTAAGTAATATTAAACTGTGCAGGCTCCTGGCAGGATTTCCAAAGTACATGGGTCAGCTACCAGTGTTCAGGTTTGAGGCATCAAGGTGTTCAGCTCTCTTAGACATCAAACATAAATTTAAAAAGGCAATTGAAGATAAATACAAACAAAATCAGCACATTTATGATCCCTAGTTAAGAAGTTACCTTCAATGCAAGAGTTATTGGAATAGTCCTCCCCATTCAGCTCATCAGCCTTTCTACCTTTTGAAACATATACCAGAGATCACAGCAGTCAATACATTCATTCGTTCAGTTAAGATATAGTTATCCTAAGCTGAGTCTTTGTATGATCCTGACAATTCTTACTCAAATGAGAATGACCTGAAGACACACAGACCACAATTTTTACCTTTGTGAAGAAAACTATTTACACGTGGGGGTGCAATAGTTTATTAGAGCAGTTACTTCTTTAAAAAGCGGAAAAGATGGTATGTGTTCCAGCAGGCAATAAGTCATCCCTGCTGGGACTTCTCTCAGTGTTAGGGACTTCACCACAACAAAGTTTTTACAGGATCACAGTGCTCACTATCTCTGTTGGACAGTGTGCCCTGAGTTGCTAAGAGAGAAAACCTGAATGCTGCACTGATGTGACAGTAACAGGACAGAGCTCTGCACTTGACCCAAGTGGCTCATTATAACTTCGATCTTGTTTCATGGGAGTCCACAGTGCTCATGTCCATTTCTAATATTCTGTTCACCATTACCACTCTCTTAAACTGCACAGTCAGTTGATGGTGTTCCCTTAAACTAGGGCATCAGATCCAAACCAGGAATGGCTAGACAGGCAGATGGATGATGTCACTGTCAATACGAGAAGTTTTAGGCTGCACTTGGCATCAAAGGCAGCCCATTCCAATTATTGTCTTCCTGTGAGTCTGGAAGTGACTCATGCAAAGACACTCAAGACCATGCCGCTGAGCCTTCAGATTAAAAATAACCAGGCAAAAGTTGGGAAATGTTTAATCTGTGAAAAGCAACTGATCTTAGGATACTGGAATGGGAAGTCAGCGGAGGTACACGGCAGTGAGCTCAGCCTGGCCCAGAGGGCAGGCAGGCTGGCTGGCCCGTGGCTCACGAGAGAAACCTGCAGCCTCCTCGGCCTCCCCTCCCTTCCCCCGCGCTCCGGCTGCCCGTGCCCCCGCAGGA
>NW_008682424.1:0-765 GCF_000695815.1 Acanthisitta chloris
CAGCAGGATGGAGACAGAGCACCTGAATAAACTCATCTGCATATTCAACAAGCCCAAGGAACCTGCCGGCTTCTGCCTGCACACAGCCACACAGATGCATTCCAGAGGGGCAATGTGCTACCTGAATGCAAAACATTTCCTGCAGTGCCAATGCCACTAATTATAACTGACTCCAGCATGAAGCAGAGCAGACTCAAACCCTGAGCTTTGGCTGTGAGCTGCAGAGGCAGATAAACAGGCTGAGAGAGGCAGAGATTCCTGCCAGGAACCAAGATTAACCAAGGAGCCACAGGACGTGGTGCACACTCGAGGTAAAAGCATGAGAGCAGATAAGAACTGCACCAGCCCTCAACATTCCCATCAATTCAGGGCTTTCAAGGGAAAGCAGCTGCTTTGGGTTAGATCCCACCAGTACTCACCTTGCCCACATTCCTCAGATACAGGGGTACTTTGCAGATCTTGCCGGGGACGAAGTTCTCAAACACCACCTCTGCTGGGAAAGGCTGAAGCAAGGGCAGGTTCGCGGCAGTTGGCGGGAACTGGAGAGGCAAGAGAGAGCAGGGAGAGGTTCAGCTGCTGGGAGGAAGATTCCAGAGTGAGAATCCTATGCTGATCCCCAGTGCACTACAGACTCTTGGGGATCACGTCTGCCGAGCTCACGCTGGGGAACAGCAGCCCTGGACTGCTCGGCGGGTCGGGGGGAAGGGAATTGTGAACTACTCTTGTTAGCGTAGAAAGCACATAATCACGGAATGATTATATGGG
>NW_008682425.1:0-800 GCF_000695815.1 Acanthisitta chloris
ATGGAGTTGTGCCCGGGGAGGGAAGGAGGGAGCTGTGCCCAGGGAGGGCAGGAGGGAGCTGCAGCATCTCCTGGCCCCCCTGCACGGTGCTGGGTGCGGAGTTTGTTTTGGACACTGTCACCCAAAGGCGGCATGGAATACAGTGGCTGCGAGCTGTGACAAGATGAATAAGTGTATTGCTTTATGAAAAAGCAAAGGAGGGGAAAAAGTGGATATTGTGGGGGAGGCTCTTATAAATGAACTGTCAAGCGAAAGAAAGTTAAAGGGAAATCTCCTGCTGTAAATGCATCGGGCGGGCACTTCTAATAAAAAAATCAGGGTCCTGGAGGAATTAATTACAGCAGCATTACAGGAAGAATTCGTGGAATTGCAAAACGTAGTTGGCACAGGCCAGCACGGACTGCTATTGCAAATGGGGAAACTGCAGGAGAGTTTAACAATTCCTGAGCTGATATGCAGGACATTGTAGTAGCATAATAGCATTTCAGACACACTAATGAATAATAGTGTCCAGTGATACTGACAAATGATATTACGCATACTTCGAGATTGAAGTCACTTAATTTGTTTTTATATGCAAAAGCTTCCCACTGGAATCTGGCTTTATTTTTAGGCCGCTTCTACCTGCCACGAAGTAAAAAAAAAAAAAAAAAAAAAGAAAGAAATACCCTCTTCTAATAACAGAATGATATAAATTCACCGCGTAAGTCCAGCGAATTTAGATGTAATTAATCAACGGAGAGACTTGCGTTTATTGCGAGGGGCTGTTCCCCAGCATCAATCAATCGAAGAGGCTCCCC
>NW_008682425.1:827-1975 GCF_000695815.1 Acanthisitta chloris
GGCGGGGGATCCCGCAGCCTGCCCCGGGGACTCGCCGCTGCCTTCGGTGTGTACCGGCGGAGAAAGAGCCTGTTGCAGCGCTGAGCTTCGTTTATCGCTCAGCCACTCCATTTTTCTCCTCCTTGTCAAGCCTCTCTATGTAGTAACATCCATCATGAGTCACGATAGCTGTTTCGCTCCATTACCCACGTGGTCTCTCACACTCCTGGTTAAAACAGTTAACAGATTTGCCTTTTTGAAAAAAAAAAATTTAAAGGAATTCGCTGCGTTAGCCCGTCGGGCTGCCTAAATTCGTTTCATTCATTCCAATGTGTCGATATCGGGTATTATTTTTCTGCAAGGGAAAAAAATTATGTCTCTGTTTCCAGCTGCTTACAAATCGTCAGGCTTGCAGATTCAAAGGGACTTTTCAATCCACAGTCTTTCTTTTCTTTTATGTCCTTTTCTTTTTTTTTAAATTTATAATACATCGATAAAAGGGATTATATAAAATAATTTCACTTTCTTTTTATATAGTTATATTTAAAACCAATAACAAAGAAATCGTTGGTATATTGATGCATTGTTTTTTATTTGTTGGCCGTAATTTTAGCACTAATTCTACATGTTTTCACAACAGCGACAATTTATACCAAATGACCTCCCAGCTTGAATGCATGACATGGAATCAAATGAACTTGGGATCCACCCTGAAGGGGTAAGGAGCTTTGTTCTTTTCTAACTTTTTGCCCTAGTGTAACTGTATCACTGAGTTAACTTTATCTTGTATTTATGACTTGAATCCGGTCACTTGCACGAAAAAATACTGTCCGGTTCTGAATCACCTGGCTGTAGTTGGCCGTGATGACCCTCGCAATAGCCTGAGCCGAGGGCTGGGGCTCTGGCTGGCCGGGGGCAAGGAGCCCAGCGCTGGGGGTCGCAGACAGGGGCCGGGCAGGGCTGGGCTGTGCCCACTCCGCAGCCTCTTTGCGCTCTCCTCCTTGAGCCGTCGCCCCTTCCTACCATCCCTCTTCCCTTTCCCTCCCTTCGCCGGGCTCTGCGTCCTGTGTCCCGGCCCGGCCGCCTCCCGGCTTCCTTCCTCCCGGCCATTGTCGCCCTCCCACCTGCCGGGAAGAGGCTCCGACCCTCCTCCCCCGCGAGGTTTCCTG
>NW_008682425.1:2019-28776 GCF_000695815.1 Acanthisitta chloris
AGTGCTCCGGTGCTGCGGCTCTGGGCAGCCTGTGCCTTCTGCCTCTGCTGGTCCTGCCAGGGCTGGTGAGCCTCGATCACACCCCGGGGCCGGGAGCTGGCATCCAGACCCGTGAGGATGGGGCACTGCTGCATCCCCACCTTGTTCCACCTGCTGCTATTGCTACTATTAGCAAAAGAGTCTTGTTTTGATCTTGGCCAAGGATGACCTGCTCTGCTTTCACCTGCAATCACTACCGTGAGTGAAAGAGCCGTGTTTTGATCTTGGCCAAGGATGGCCTGATATCATTTAACCTGCATTCACCTGCAATCACTACCGTGAGTGAAAGAGTCGTGTTTTGATCTTGGCCAAGGATGACCTGCTCTGCTTTCACCTGCAATCACTACCGTGAGTGAAAGAGTCGTGTTTTGATCTTGGCCAAGGATGACCTGCTCTGCTTTCACCTGCAATCACTACCATGAGTGAAAGAACCATGTTTTGATCTTGGCCAAGATCAACCTGCTCTGCTAGGAGTAGATAATTGGCTCTGAACACTCCCCTGCCAAAGGGAGGTGTTGCCAACTTTGAGATGTTCTCCGTGTCTAAGTGTTGTGCAGTCTCAAGTGAACGACAGGAGAGGCCAAGCAAAGCCTGCATAGACCTGTGCTTTCATGTAGTTGTCCATAGGTGTGAAAATCTTGTTCAAGATGGACTTTGTGTACAGTGCTGTAGCATGATAAAGGGAAAAATATTATGGGTGTTCTTCTAGCTCATTCACAAATAGTGTTTGAAGGTTAGAGGGAGAAGATAGTAGCATAGTAAACTATCTGTATTGAAGTGAACGAGAGAATTGAGCCTGAAGAGATCTGTCAAGGAGCTCTCTTGTGGTTAGAGAAGATCCAAAAATTCTACAGTTGTGTAGAGTTCCCTGTCTTTGCTGCTGCTCCTCTCTTTTTAAAGGTTATTTCCTACTTTTTTTTATAAGTGTTTTTGATTTCCTCTTTAAACTGTACCCTTTAAAGTTCAGTCATTGCAATATTAGACACTGTTTTGTCTCTTCTGAAGAAAATATCCTGCAAAATGGAGAAACACATCAACCTTGACTGAGGTCCAAGTTATTAAAGCAAGGAAGAGGTTATTCTTTGGGGAACTGAGTGAAAAAAAAAAAGTCACAATAGAAATATTAAAGGAGTACTGAACAAAATGAATGGCTTCTTACTTGTCCAGGAGTCAGACTGTTAGCAGTGTAAAGTATGTGACCTAGGATGCATGAAAAGAGGGGGAAAAAATCAAGATGAATGATCTATGGTAAAACAAAGCTGGAAGTTTTGGTATAGGCCAAGATTGTAGAATCTGTGGAAAATCAGTGCTAGACATAGCCTCATCACTGGTAATATGAGCCAAAATAGTTATCTGTCTTTTCTGGCTGAGAGTTACAATACACAGTACCTCCAATCTCAGTTGCCATGAACATAAGGTATTCTTCTCAAGATTTACATCTTTAAAATATATGAACTGTTCATAAGTGATTCCCAGGCGTTTAGTATTTCAGATGCTTTTCTCAATCTTGTAGTTGTAATTTAAGAATTTTGGAATCAATCTTTCTGTTGAAATATGGAGCTTCTAGAGTCTGTCCAACGATGACAGTCCCTGTTTAGCTCCTTGCTTTCAGTTCTCCCCAGCACTTCTTCCTGGCTTCAGTAAGACTTTTGCACATTATAAGAAGGAAGAAAACGTTACCAGTAAGTTCTGCAAATTGAGAAGTCTACAGTTATGTAAAACTTATGGGTCATACACTTTATACTTGACAGCAGACCAGGCCAGTAGCTTGCTTTCTGGGTTTATGTTCAGCATAAGTTTAACACACTGAAATGAAGCAGTTGCAGTGCATTTCACACAGAGTTAGTTAGCAGTTTCCATGCTGACGTTATCTAGCAGTTTATCTGAGAGCAGTCTGGTTTTAGCTCTTTACATTCTTGCCAGTATTTGAGTGATCAGCTCCAGAATCTCCTCACTCCAGATTAAAAGCTGGAAATTGGGCAAGGAATGCTGTCAGGTGGCCAAAGCTGTGTCCTTTTCAGTCACTGTGAAACTCATTCCCATTGAATTGCAAGCTTATGGATATGTGTGTGATCAGAAGCAAGATCTTGGCATCTAAACTATCAAATGATTTCGTTTGCTCAGAGCTTGCTTCAGCCTATGGCTTGAAGGCCATACAAGACTTTTTCCTGAATGTTTTTTTCTCCCATGGATGTTGAGCATTGGAATTAAGGGCACGAAGTTTCTTTGTCTTGGTGGATTTCAGTCTTTGAGTACTTTTGGTAGGTGTAAGCATTAGGAATCTGTGGAAGGCACGGCCTGTGACAACAGAGGTGGGCAGTGAAAGGTCTGGAGTAGCAGATAGAAAAGCTGATAGTAAAGGCTGCAGCCATGAGTTCTAGATGTTTCCCCTTGCTGGCAAACCAAAAGGATGTCTGACAGCCCAAGCTGACCTTCTCTCTGCAAGTTGTCCCTGGAGAAGAAGACAACTCACTGCTGCGACCATACAGTCCAAGTGACTTGAATCTACATTTAGAGTTTCACTTTGGTTCTGAGTGCCAACTTGATTGAGCACTGATTCAACTCAAGTTGTTCTTCCAACTCATGTGAGGGAAGAGCAGTGCCTTGTGAACTAGTGTGTTGGTTGTGTTGCTGGTTTGTCCAGGGACCTGTGTGTCACCTTCTGAAGTTTGGGTAGACAAGAGGAAGGGCTTGTTGTCTGCAAGAGCTGTCACACAGACTGTCAGCTTCAAGAATCTGAAAGGAAAGCTTTAGTGTTAAGGCAGTGAATATGACTATGGGACTGGATTTTATCTCCTCAGGCTGTTTGCTGATGATTTGTTCATGGTATTTTGTTTGGAGCAGCTGCGATTGCATTTATACTGTTGCAGAAAAGTCAGTGGGTCATTTGCTTATTACCTTGAGATCTCAGGTCCCAGACATCTCAAAATGCATGTTCCACATTATCTGACACCGTTCCCTTTGGTTTCTGCCCTTAATATCTTTGTGTTGCTTTTTTATTTGTCTGATATGGAAAACACTGCTTTCCTCCATAGTGGCTGTAGAGGTAGGGCTCATGCCTATAAACCCTCCTTGATATTTTGATGAGGTATGTATAGAAGTGACATGGATATAACTGTTACCAAGCAGGAAATGATGTAGCATGATAGGCAAGTAGTGTAGCTACACACCCAACTGCAGGGCTTAACATAATTCAGCAGCTTGAGTAAAAGGTTTTGACCCATATTTCCAACAGTCATCTGAAATCAGGTATAAAACTATGCAAAATTTGTTTTTTCTCTTTTGGTTGGGTGTTAAACACTCAGCATGTTCCATGGAAATTGGTATTTCTTGCTGTTTTCTCAAGCTCACTGGAAGGAATATCAGGTATGATCTCTGTAGAACACTATTAAAACTGCATCTAAAACAAGACAGTGAAAACTTCTATTGTTTAGGAATGAATTCTAAAGGGTTTCTGTTTAGCTTTGCTGGTATTATTAGTAAGATTTGGAGGTGCAAAACTTCCTCCTTGGGCTCAATTCTGCAATCAGGATGAACTGGAAATGGACAACAACCTACTGTCTCTAACACTGAATTTGTCCTTTCCCACTGGTAGCCAAGGGTCTGATTTTGAAGGGAAGTGTTGGGTGAAATCCTAATTCCACTCAGGTCAATAGTGAAAAAACACAAACCAAAGAAAGGTTACTGAAGTCAGAGAGACTAGGGTCCCCTGAAGATCCAGAGCCTTTCATCAGCCAGCTGGTTCTCTCATTGAAGATGGCAGAAGGGCTCTAATCTGTGAAATCACATTTTTTAATATTCCTTTGCCTTGGAAAGGGCAGATAAAAATGCAGCTTAGTGCTCCACCCTCCATAATAGTATTAGACAAAAACCAGGCAGAAACAGGATCTTCTTTATAACTAATCAGAATCTTTTTTTTTTGCTGTCTCCATACATATTTTTCCCAGGGTGCTAAGATGGTAAATATTTTAGCAGAGGGAATTAACTCTACTTCTCTTCCTTTATGTTCTGTTATCAACGGGACTAGCCCACACCCTCACTTTGCCTCATTTTTGGCTCTGTTTCTAAACCCTAAAATTCCTGTTCCTGCATTGAAACACAATTAAATCGAGACTTAATGTGGTGCCTGTTTTATGTAATCTTTCTTTCTGGCTTTTTTTATTCTTCCAAGTCTGAATCTCATGAATCAATGTGTATTCACATTTCATCTGAAATTTTCTGACTCTCCTCAATGTGCCCTAGAGCTTCCCTTTTTTGGTTTATGAAATAATAATAATAAAAAGCTTAGCCCTTCAGATTAAGTTGTAACTGCTTTATACATTAGACAGGCAATTTCAGTTTAACAAAGTAAAAACGGTGTGAGAGAGAAATTGCAGCTTGATTATTTTTTAAAATATTCAGATTAGAATGTCATCTTTTATGAGTTTTTTTTATAACCACTTAGATTGATACAACTCTCCAAAGCTGCTCTGTTTTTCATCACACATTCTCATCTGTAAAACCTTCATTTTTATTAATCTTTGTACAATCTGTACAACTTTCAGATTAATCATTTTAAAAGAGCTACTCTCCGAGTGTGAAGGATTTGCTGGGCTAATGGTAAATGCAAGTGCTTCTAAATACTCCACAGCACAGAGTGCTTCCCTAGCATCCCGTGGTGCCTAAGGATCACTCTTTGTTTCCCAGTTATCTAGAGTTACAGTTTATGGCTGTGTTTCCAGGTCTGTTTCTGGCTGCCTAGATCCAGAGAACAAAATATCCTCAGTCCTTTCTTTTCCATCAACTAACCTAATTTCTAGGTATTTATAGTCCAGTTCTGCCTTTGTGCAGTTGCCATTGAACTTAAAGGGAGTTGTATATTTACCAGTAAAGGCAGAACTAGACTGTGAGCCCAAATCCTTCTGTCTTTGCTTGAACAAAAATTTCTGTTGGATCGTGGCAGGTCAGTTTGGCTGCATCTGGCCTTGCTTTGTTTTGAGTCCTTTTAGGACTTGTGGAGGGATCACTACTGTTATCTCCTTGATTCTCACCCTGGCTTCAGCTGGATTTCTCCTGGGGCTGCTCAGCCCTTGGAGCAGGAGAAGACACAGTCTAGATTTGGTGCCCCAAGTGTGTAAGGCATTGTGTCTTTGCCTAGTTAAACACAGAGTGCCTGACTAGAAAAGATGAAAGTTAAGGCATGTTCTGCCCTCTGGAGATTTCCATTTAGTTAATGTACTGCAGGTATAAATTCATCACTTAATTGTATTGCTTGTGCACGTGGCATTGCATCTGCTCATTATCTGCAATAAAGCAGGTGTTTGAGTTTAATAATGCATTTAGATTTATATCAGCTCTCCTGTCATTGCTTTCATTGCAGTATATAAATTGCAGCCATATGAAACAAGCCAACTGGGCCAACTGTGCTGTGCCTTTTGTGGCATCCATACATGGAGGAAAGGGGCTGGAAGACAGAGAGTTGTATCTCACAATGAGGTTACTATCAGTGCAGAGGGAAGGCTGAAGTTCAGGAGAGCAGTGTAGGAATGGTTTGTGGAAACTCCTCCTTCAGTATTCCAGTTTCCCACTGACTGGAAAGAATATCCACCTGTAAATGTCTATGTCCCCAAAGGTCAGATGATTCCATGGTGCTTCATAATGAATAAATAGTATTTTAACTAGGAAATCTCTCGTGATCCATTTTGCTGTCATCATCCATATGGCCACTCTGAGTACCAGCCAATGCTGATGGAAATGTGCCCAATGTAAAATGGGAACTAGGGCTCCTGATTATTAAAGTGTCTCTCCTAGGGAGCTGGTTAAGGACTTAGTATATTATGGGTCAAGAGGCTCAGAAAACAGGTTTTAATCTTCAAGGCTTTGCAGTTGTATGTACAGTTTTAGTGAAGCACAACTAGAAATAATGAGAGGAAATATGAATGTTGAGGAAACTTCCCAACTCTGCAATAAAAATTGAGATGGAGATCATCTGGAGAATACCTCTCATTCATAGAGCCATTCCTTAGGGCACAGACAGGGTCTTTGCTCTGCTTTCTGTTCCTCAGAAGAATTATTTCAGAACTAACTGGTCTTTACAGAAAAGGTTATCACTGAAAGATGAAAACCATGAGAATTTGGAGGGAAAGTGAGGCTGTGTTTTATGGTGTAAGCTTTTACTGCATGTTCCTGCTTCTTCTTCTAAAGTTTCTGTCCTGGGAATTTTTCTTATCTGCCTTTGTGTCTGTTGTTTATTGTAGAGCTGAAGGTTGTTGGGACAGGCGTGAACAGGAGGTTACAAGGTGACTCAGGGTGACCAATGCTGAACTTCATATTTGATTTACTACTGTGTTACAGATCAGCAATAGCTTCAACTGCAGAACCTCCTCCTTAGCAGTGGTAGTTCTCATCTAATGTCTGTTTTAAAATGCACTGTAAGTGGTGATCAACATGAGTATCAACATGAGTATCAACATGGGTTGGGTGATTTCAAAGCCCCCACCCCTTTTTTTTTAACATGTAGACATGATGCCTTTAAACAGAGAAGAAAATTTGATGCTGGTGGGGAACTTGAACTGGTCAAATGGTAATAGTAAATGGTAATTTGTTACTTGTATTAGGGAGCAAAAGGACACATCTGGGCCCTGGGCAGAGAGGAGACCCTATTTATTTGGATATGGGATATATCCACTGAAGAGTTTAATCCATTTAAATTAGATAATGGTATCTTCTTTATCTGTTATTACAGATACTACCACAGATCAGAGATACTTTCCTGCCACGACTGTATTTCTTACTTCATTATGATCATGTTTTGCTACTTAACATTGAAAGAAACAGTGCATATTTCCCAAAAGGTGTAGCCTTTGATTTGAACAGTCAGGTGGAGCCAGGATTTGAAACCAGTACTGTAAAGCAGCAAAGGAATTGACCTCAAAGTGTACCTGTGCCAGGTGACAGCCTGAGTCTCTCTGGGGACCAGTGATGGGTGCACCTCACTCCCTGCAGTGAGAGCTGCTCCCCACCACTGCTGCTCTCCTCTTCAGCAAGGTTCACAAACCCTTTAGACATGTCCCACATTCCAGTTCCACTGCCTGCTCTGCAAATCACTTAAGAGGTTTAAAACTTCCTTGTAATTCTACTCTGCACATGAACTTTGAGTGAAGAGAAAGGAAGGACCAGTGAGAGGAGAGTCTGGGCCTCAGGGACCCTTTCAAATTGCTATTGCAAGCATTTGGCAAAGACTGGGATAACATCCTACGTATCCATCTTTGTCCCTATCTGTGTGCCTTTGGGCTTTGTTCTGGGCTTTCTGATTTCCAGTGTTGTGTGAAACATGAACTCTTACCATTGCCAGTCTGTATTTCTGCATGGGATAAAGTACACATGAATGTAAAATACTCATTCAAAAGTAAAACCTAAAATGGATCTATATAATTTTGACATTAAGAAGGCTGCAAACAGGAAACACAGCAGTGTTCCAACATTCTGGACAGGCAAACATAGGATTTTGGAGAATATAATTAGATAAAACATATGGCTGTGACACCCTCAAAACACAACAAAATGTACAAATGTGTAACGTGCTGCCTGAGGAATCGTGAAAATTTATACCTCGTAGGGATAGGCTGATTTTGGTTTTTTATTTACTTTTTTTTATAAGGGGTTAATTTGTAGCCCATCCTGCAAGTTGATATGTGGAATAAATAGTTTAGACACTGATTTGTAATCTCTGTTTATGAGTACATGACTGCTATTCTTATAAATGTCATCACTTTCTTGGTAGTATCTGGTAATATCTGAGTCATGAGGTGCTGACAAAAATCCACTGCACTTAATGTGAAACTTGAGGCATTTTGCTCATTCCAAAAGATATTAGCAATAGCCAGCCCCACATTTAACTGATAAATAATGTGTGCATGTGCACATGACACTGTTATGCTGCTATATGAATTTTTCCCTCTTACCTAAAATCTTTGTGGAAATACATCAGAGTTCAAATCATGAATTTTTTTTTTTTTTACTGGACTGTCTAAATGGATACTACTAGGTGTATGTGTATAGTCAGTGCCTTGTGCCAGCAGGAGTAGGTCCATATAAAAGGCAGAGCAGCTTCCTTTGGTGAATTTTCTTTTGAACTTGGATATCCTGGCTATAAAAGCCAACTCTGCATATGTTATCGGTGACTTAAGAAATGAAACCTCTCACACAGAGCTGAGCACTGAAAAATATTTGATTTTTCCATTGTTCCCCTCTCTATTTGCAGCCATACAACAGGATATGAAAATGAGAACCACAGCACTCCCATGTTATACAGCTGTGGGGCCCAGTACAGAATACACACCCATGGAGTTTTTCGAGGCATACAAGTGAGTATAGTAGGGCATTCTTCAGAGGGAGGTAAATCTGGTGCCTGTTTGTAGCATTCATTTACTATTTCACTGGTATTTATAAACCCATCCTTGATTTGTGGTTTCCCTGTGTTATCAAGAAATGCTTCACATAAGTGTCCTGACATCACTGAAGCCATTGAAGTACAATGTTAAGATTTCTTTCTGACACAGTCATGTAAAATTGCTTATTTCTTCTTCTAAAATATGTCTGCAAGACAATATTCCTTACCAGCATCTCAGGATGATCCAGTTTCCAACTTTAGCTCCAGTCCCTCTGGCCATGTGAAGTTCTGTGGTTACAATGGACTATGGCTGATAACTGTAGATATCAAAGTGTTAGGTGACATTTTGCTTTTCTGTGTTTCTGAAACTTTTAGCAATTCAAACATATTTCCTTAAAATAAAACAAGTGATTGTTTCCTAATGACTAAGTAATTAGTGAACATTTGGAAGGAACTTGCCATTCATGGGAGTTAATTTCCTGCCTTTCTGAGACAGTTGTATCGTTAATAAATGCCACTGTAAAAGACAGATATTCTTAAAACTGATGGCAAAGTCATCATATCTGTCTCTTCTGTGTTGCTCTGTGTTGTCAACATACATCAGTATTTTCAGATAGCATCTTTTCTCCTTTCCCTTTGCTGTATAGTTTAGCAAGTCATTATTCAGTGGTAAGCTCTCTGAAATAGGCTCCTTAGCCAGCTTTTGTTGAGGGAATAGAAGTAAGTGGTTGACATTGTTTAAGGAGGTTAATTATCCCAGAAGGAGGAGATCATCTTAGATGGAACATTGTGACAGTGGCCAAAATGCATTAAAGCTGAACTATTCACCAGCTCCACCTAGACAGTTGTTTTTGTTTTGTTTTTAATCAGGTTGTATCAATCCAAGACATTCATTTCCTGGTCCTTTCACTCCATAGAAGTATTTAAAATCAAGAGGATAATACTACTCTGGCTCATTCTCTTGTATCTTACACTGCTATAAGCTTCAAACTATTTCATATGCCAATGAGAGTTCTGCCAGGATCGTGTGGTTATACATAAAATCAGAGTATGGGCCATTTAATCTTAACTATAAACACTGGTGAGAGAATTCAATAAGTAGAATTTGCTGTATTTCACCTTCAAGTAGCTTTTATACTCTACAAGGAACAGATGAAGGATTACTAAGGTTTCAGGGCATAATGTAGACTCAAATAAAGTTGCCTGTTTACAGTGTGATGTATTTCAGGATATCTTTGTCCTGTGGAAGTGCCTCTGGTTGTTTGTCTTTGAATATGTCAAGGAAAAGCTGGAGGACATAGACATTTCCTCAGCAGGTCTCTGTCATTGCAGGATGTCCGACGGGTTCCAGGAGTCGCTCCAACCATCGTCCGGTCGGCGAGTGAGACGAACGAGAAACGTCCCTTCATGTGTGCCTACCCGGGCTGCAACAAGAGATACTTCAAGCTGTCCCACTTGCAGATGCACAGCAGAAAGCACACTGGTGAGCACCCAGTGGGCTGGGGTAGGTCACAGCACAGCAAAGTGGGCAGGGTGGTTTTAAATAGGGTGGTAAGGTGTGGGAAGTGATGTGCCGGGTCAGGGACCGCGAGCATCTCCCAATGAGTGTGTTTGTGCTATGTCATCTACATCCAAACCCTCTTTTGGATGCAGAAGGTTGTCTGAGTCTGGTGAAGAAAGACACAGAGCAGCACTGCCAGCAAGGAGATAACCTCTCTTACTGTTACAGGGCATCATTCAGGGCTGAGTAATTTTCCAATTTAATTATTTTGTCTTCTTTCCCCCCCTCATTTGGGAGCACTGAATCTTTCTCCAAATCTAATGTTAACTATTGAGAAGTTTCCTCTGCAAGAGGAACCTAAGCATTTAGCATCCTCTTGTTCTCCTTTCCTGGTTGGGGGTGGAGGCAGAGACTGGCAAATAGGTTCTTTGCAATGGGATCTTTCCATGAGGAATTGTGCCTGAAGCCAGTCATTTGGAGGATAAGGTCTGGATTCTCTCTGAGCTCAGGCAATAAAAGTTACATATCAAAATGTGGAAATCAAGTGTTCTGCTGCATCTTGCCAAAGAGTAAACAGAGTTATTTCCCCTATTGGGAGATTTATACTCTTGAACATGTAAAATTATGATATGTCTTTAGATATGCTCCTTATGCTTTTTTTTTTTTTTTTTTACTGCCTGTCATATTTTTATTTAGGCAGTTCTCTCTGTGCTAATCAGAAATCCATGGATAAAATCTGTATTTAGGGATGTTCAGTTAGCCATTGATACGACGGGTCAAAGGGCTGAAAGAGAACAGGAAGGCAGTCCATGCTGCAGTGACCTAGCAGATTGTCTAAATTTCATAAAAGAGAGTTGCAAACTTTTCCTTTTGGAGACCATGTAGTTAATTGACTGTGTAAAGTACTTAGAGGTGAGAAGTGAACACAAAGCATTTCTAACTTCTGAATGTGCAAGTCACAAAATATTGTGCTAGCCCCTCTTCAGGCTCAAGATACTTTAGGCTGTAAGTGGAATTTCATCTTTAGAGATGGAGGTCTACAGAAATGCTGTTCTATTTTCTGTTCATAAATTAGAAACAAGAAAAATTGGAGATCTTTTGGATCTCCAGTATTTTTCAGTATTTTTCTCCAGTTCTGATTTTTTGTCATAATCACTATTTCTTTCATTCCTAGATTGATTTACTTTGTATTTTAGCAGTCATTATCTGTTTGTTCTGGTCCTGTGTTTTATTCCATTTAGTTGTTTGGCTTTCACAATGTTATTTCTGGATGAATCACAAGGACTTCAGCTTACTTTTTTTTTTTCCTTGGCTGGAAAAGATTTTCAGAATCATACCACGTATCATCTAGGCTTGCAGAGTCACAGAAGCCCCAAAAGACATAGGGGATAGGACTATACCCCCTAGAGAGGCTTCTCCCGTTGGCTTTGAGGTCACACATGCCCCTCCTTTGGTTTATGCTGTAGTGGAACAAGGTAGAGGAAGAACTTTTTTTTCCCCTTTTTTTTCTGTACAGATAGGCCCAGACCTTTCTGTCCACACATTTTGGTGTGTTGACCACAAAATTTATTTTTTCTTGAATCTTTGCAAGTTACTTTCCATAAGAGTATGGGAGGGAGTTTTCCCCATTATCAGCTGGCAGGATTTCATCCTCAGCCTGTTGTAGGGGTACTAGACATTTCCTATTATGATGATTTAGGACTTTTACTTACCAAATTCTCAACTGCTGTAGAGGCTTAGAGTATGATGCTCTTCATTTCTTGTCTCCTTCTGTGGTTAGTTCTAGGTTTTTGGAGTGTATAGGAGCATCTGGAGTGGCTAGTCCAAAAACACTTCCAAGTTAACATATTTTCTTGGCTGCTTGATGTGTGGAGATTCTGTCATTCTAGAGTTCTCTGCTAGGTACATAAATTAGGCTTGTTGGAATTAGTATATTAGACAGAAAGCAGCTGGAAAACATAGCACATAATATTCTCAATAAACAAAGGGATGTGTGTCTTCCTCTTCTGCTTCAATGTTTTGAAGTGGAGAAATCCTGACAAGACAGTCTAAAGGCAGGAGAGAGCTGTCAAATGTCAGCTGAAGTGGAGGATAATTTGGTTGTCTTTGGTAGAACTCTCTACAGCCAATATAAAATTCTTCTAGTCCTCCTGTAATGTGATTCTGGTTCCACTCATGGGTTTGAAGCTTTTCCACCTATCTATAATAGATACATACAAAGGACTGACTCATCAGATTGACTGCAAAACCAAACAAGGCCCTGAAATACAAAATTGGATTCTGCAATCGGTTTTCACCAATGTTTCAAATAGCCTTAGCTGAAAATATATTAACATTTTGTACCTTCCAAGATTGCTTATCCCTTCTTGACAATGCCTTTATTGAAACATGTACGGCCAAAAAAGTTTTTTTCTTATCTTGGTGTATTTTGCTGCAGCAGATAGGCCTCTGAAAGGAAATGCAAAAATACATCTCACTTTCCAACAGTACAGCAAATAATGTGAGTTGCCATTCTGTGGCAGACTTCAGACACTTCCTTGCAGAAACAAATCAATGTCTAGACCTCCATAAATTTCATTTATGGTGGAAACATCAGCATTCTTTAATTGAGTGCCATGGCTAAGAATATTTGGTGCAATTGCTACAGCAGTAGGATTTTTCTCTGTTCCCATGCATCTGAGCAAATGAATTTGCTCCAGAGAAAACCTGCACACTTGCCCTAGTTTAAGTTCTCTATTTTTGAGCAAAGTGGTACATTGTGTTAGAAGCATTTGCTGCGATATGTGCAAAGGCTGATTCACATCTGTTCTGCAGTTGTTGAACTTTATTTTTCCTAAATATTAAAGCACTGCCATTCCCTCTGTCCTCTCTCATCTGTACTCTTTCACTGTGCACTGTGTTTAGCCTTTCTTTCAGCAGTGTAAGCAATCATACAAACCCTCAGGCTGCAGGTGGAAGGGCGGGTGAGGCTTCATCTGCATCTCCTGTTTTGTTTGGAAATTGTCCGTGGTCACATAAGAAGGTGACAGCATTATGGGATATTTGCACACATAAAGAGAGTTTAGCCCCTTACTGGAGAGGCTTTAATAGGCCTGGGGAAACTAGACACTGCTCTAACCCCTCTCGGGACAGGAATTTAATGAGGTACTAACAGACTCCTTCTAATCTGTTGTCCTGTTCTGATGGAACTTCTGGGAGCTAAGAGGCACGTGGCAGTCAGCTTTGGCAGGCATTTTGCTTGGCACTAGCTGATGTGGAAAATGTAGGAAGAAAGGGAAATGAGGTTTTCTCTCCCAATACTGTGCCTCTTTTTGTTTATTTGATTGTTTTCTGTGCAGTGTCATCACTCAAGCTCTGCCAAGGTTAGGTATTAGGAAGAAAGTTTTTATGGAGAGAGTGCTCAGGCATTGGAATGTGCTGCCCAGGGAGGTGGTGGATTCACCATCCCTGGAGGTTTTCAGGATGAGACTGGATGTGGCACTTAGTGCCATGGTCTGGTAACTACAGTAGGGTTGGAGTTGATGATCTTGGAGGTCTTTTCCAACCAGGCTGATTCTATGATTCTATGATATCCCCAATGTAAACATTTTGGATTGATTCCTTTAATATATGCATTGGTTAAACTTGTCTTTAACTGAATCAAGATTATTTTTCAAAGTATTCAAAGTACTTTCATGTGCCATCAGACCCCTATGCTGCTTTATTCAAATACCTCCTTAAGCATCTTTTGCGTTTATACTGCAATTAGCAGACAATCATCCTGTCACTGCATTCTGTTCTGCTGACATTCCCCCTCTTAAATCTGCCAAGGGGCTGAATTCCTTGGAAGTAAGTGGTTTCTGAAAAGCAGCCACCCCCCAGGGAGTCCTTGCGGTCAAAGTGTATGGAACTATTTCAAACACCTGTGGCAACTTTAATCTCTTATGCTAATAAATTAAGCAGAGCAGACATAGAAATTGTCCACACCTAGGTTTGAGAATCAGTAAACTCCTTTGGGTGGCTGTCACAGGAAGTTAGGTTGCTCTTGCAGATGTAGTTGCATTTGTAGAATTTTGATTTTAGCTGTGCTGGTATGAATTTGGAATTCTTTCCTTAGTATTCTGCTTGTTCTGGGTCACCTGGGTCAGAAGGTTTCTGCTGTAAACTAGAGTAGTTTGCTTTGCTATCTCAGAATCCCAGTGCAACCAGGACACATCATAGTAGACTCAGAAATGCAGACACTTGCAATGAAGATTTATCAAAGTGATAAGTGTTTAAAGTAGTGATACAGAGAGAGATTAAACCCACTGCTCACTTCAGCTCATAGTTTTTCTGTAGGTCTTTCCTACTGGACCTTTGGTTTATATCTCAGCTTCCCACAGTAGACAAAGCAGGTCTCAGCTGCTCTCATGTGTACCTTCCAGATAAAGCTCAGGATCCTCCCAGCTTTGCACTGGGAGAGGTTCCTCACTGTTTGTGCTGAGGTCTCTGCAAGGGGCTGTGGCACTGTAACCAGACTTCAATGGGAATACAAGTCATTATATCCAAGGCTTTGGCAGGATTCCAGCATGGTGCAATAACCTGAGTCTAGATGTGAATCAGATCTGAAAGATCATACAGCTCCTCCTTAAGAGCATCCAGATTGTTTTGGTTTGCGCTGGCCAAATTTCACCAACTCTGTGCTACGCTGCATGTCACAAGTGTTTCCCTCTTTCCTCAAACTCCTTGGTTGCTGCATTTCCTTTTGCATGTTCCTGTGGTTGGTGAAGTCCTTGGCATTGAAATCTATGCTGGTTTGAGACACTAGCTTGAAGGAATCTAAGCTGCTAAAAAAGTCAGAATCTCAGTTTTCATCCCAGAGAAAACCCACACTGAGGATCTCTGCTGAATTATGTGGCAGAAGGGGAAGAGTTTCCACTCATATGAGGCTTTGTGGTAATTCCTAGCCTTGCCTGTGGGAGCTGTGCACTATGTGAGAAATTCTAATGGCACTTTATGGAAGAAACCTGATTTGTGTTTTGGAGAAGAATATGTATTTTTCTACCGTTGAAATTTGCTCAGTTTCTTTTAGTTAATTTAGTGTGGTTAAAATTACCACCTATGTGGATGTAATTGGTTTAGCTTTTGCTTTAAATCCAATTTAGAGCAAACTCTAAGTTGTTCCTTTGTACAAATTATGCTTTACTGAAGCTGCTGGAATGGGTTTAATGTGGTTTTGAAAGAAATATAAACCAAGAGATTCCTGTTCTTTTCCAGCAGAAAAAATAAAAATTCATGCAACATGGAAATTTTTTTGCCTTTAACATAATAGACTATTTTCTCAGAATGAGCAGGTTCAGTATCAGTGTGAATGCAGTGAAATCACACCAACCTTTCAGAGAGAGCTGTAAGGTTTTATAGCAAATGGGTTGTGCTGTACCACTAGACTCTTTGAGACCAAAGTCTTTCAGAGTAATATGTTTCATCTTCTGGTTCTAGTTAAAATGATCCCTCATTTAACCACATTTTTTGATAAACTGTTTTTTTTCTTTACAGGTGAAAAACCTTATCAGTGTGATTTTAAGGACTGTGAACGAAGATTTTCTCGTTCAGACCAACTCAAACGGCACCAAAGACGACACACAGGTTTGTTGGCAAGACTTCCCTTCTAATTGGAGTTTATCTTTTCATAGGAATTGTGATCCCCAAAGTACATTACTGAACCTCTGTTTTTCTGATGTTCTCAGCTCATACACAACACTTATAGTGCCAAATTCTTGAAGTTAGTTTTAGGACAGGGCTGAGGTGTTTTTTTTCATTGGCATTTCAGCAGTATTGTAATTGTATGGGTGACTTATATCCTGGCACCACCTTTTTGAAACAGCTTTCTAACAAACCTGTTTGCTCTATACTGTATGTCCAACACAGGGAATATATTTTTTTTAAAAAAACTAAACAGCTCTGCAAGAAGAAGTTGCCAATATGTATCCTGAAAAACATTCCTGTTGGTAGGTTGAGGTTGACCATGCTGATAGATGAATGTGCATAACCTAAAAGGAATTGATCATATATGGAAAGCAGAAGTGGAGAAGCAAAGGCCACAACTGCTATATTGCTTAAGGTCCTAATTCAGCAAACCACTTAAGCTTAGATTTAAGCCTTTCTTAAATTCTGCCAACTAAAGAAGGATTCTAGGAGCAGCAAGGAGAGAAACATCAAAGACCTGTCTGGTTGGGCTGCAATAATAGTCTGGAAAGTGTATGGCAGTTCACATGCAGCAGAGAAGGCAGCAGCAGTCGTGCATGGGTCTGGATCCTGATGAGACTTGTTTCTTTCTCAGGCAGCAGTCATGAATGGGTCTGAATCCTGATGAGACTTGTTTCTTTCTCAGTGAATCATTTACTGGGTGAAATATTCCAAGACAGCCAAAACTACTTGTGAGTTCAGTCTAAATTCCGTGCGTTCTTTTTTGCACATACACCATTTTCTGGAAACCTTTGAGACAGCCTATTTCAGTGTTTCAGGAGTTCTTAGAGGTCTTATCTAGGTATGAATGGGTCTGAATCCTGATGAGACTTGTTTCTTTCTCAGTGAATCATTTACTGGGTGAAATATTCCAAGACAGCCAAAACTACTTGTGAGTTCAGTCTAAATTCCGTGCGTTCTTTTTTGCACATACACCATTTTCTGGAAACCTTTGAGACAGCCTATTTCAGTGTTTCAGGAGTTCTTAGAGGTCTTATCTAGGTTACCTTGACAGAGGATTCAGCTGCTCTTCTTAAAGTCACAGAAGAGGAGATGGTGATGTCTCCAGCCTCCCAGGTCAGGGTGGAACCATGAGGGCACTGTGTGGAACATGAGAAAGGGCTTGCTCACTGTTCTTCAGGGAGAAGTAGTTCTACACTGATGGATTTCTGCCTACAAAAGATGTTCTGTCTCGCTTAAACAGGGTTAATGAGAGATGTAGGAAGTACCTCTGAAAGCTGGTGGTAAAAGTACTCTGTTGGGATGAGAAATCTTTAGCAACTGCATGCTAGAACCACCTCTGTTAAGCAGTGCCCAAGAGTTATGTGTCCTATGTAAAGTAGAAGTGTGGAGGAAGTTAAACCTATTGGGAGCACATAAAAATAGACTTCTGCACCTCAATTCTCCATATGTCGTGTTTGCTCATACACAATGCCAACAGAGCCAAGCCACAAGATGAACAATTCTTGCAGATCCTCCTTGGGCCAGCCCTGTAAGTGGGTGTTTGTTTATGGTGGTGCTGTTTGGTGCTTCCGACCCAGACATGGGAAGCTGAGGTTACCAAGGGCTGGTAATTAATGACTTTCTGTAATGTGTGGGCATGGAGCTGGGAGGAGCAGTTACAGTAACTAGGATGAAAAAAACCCCAAGCTTTTGAAATTTCCAAAATCTCTCATTTCTTCACCCTTCCAAAAGGTGTTGAGATATAAGAATAGATTTATTTTTTTTCTTGTAGGTGTGAAGCCCTTCCAGTGTAAAACCTGTCAGAGAAAGTTCTCCAGATCTGATCACCTGAAAACTCATACCAGGACTCATACAGGTAAAACAAGTGCGTAAACTTTTCTTCACATTTATATTTTGTTATTTTTTTAAAATTTGAAATCAATGCTATTGTAAATTTCATGATGAGAAAGTCACTTAGCTAGGAGTTAAATATTCCAAACAGCAGAAAGAATTTCAGAGTGTGCTGAATTTTCACCGTGACTGTATTGCCCAAGTGAGATAGTCACTTTTCACAAAGGGATTGAGGTGATTTTGGAAACTATGCTTTCTTCCTTCGTGTTCAAGGAAATTTCAGCTCGGCAAAATAAATTTTGTCAGCTATTATGAAATGAACGTCATGGTCTCAGCCCACAAATGTCAAGTTGATCTACTGCCTATACTGAAAAATCCCAACAAGATAGAAATTTTAATTCTAGCTTCAGCCAAAGGTCTGTAATCTAAAGTATTCATGCCTACTCATGCGTCTCCTAAGTGTCAGTTGAGCCTAATGCAGGAGAGCATGGCAAAGCTCTCCCTCTTGCTGCTTGTACTGTAATCTCCCCAGAAGATAAAAGGAGTGCCTTTTGCAAACTCACACTGACAGACTCCACAGTAAAAGCTTACTCAAATATTCAAGGGCCTTCTTTGTAGAAACATACTATTTCATCTAAATACAGGGGGGGAAAAAAGGAGCCCATTTTAGTCTCTGCCCTCACATAAATGTAAACACCATTAAGGAGCAACTGCAGCCACCTCTGTATTTTAGTGTGAAGTTCTAGAATGATTCCTAGGAAGTGACATTTTCTGTTCCTCCCACTATGTATGCAGTGTTTATACCAAGTAATTGTTTGCCGAGCACTTTGGCATGTTATTAGATGTCACGGTGGGTTTTTTTCTATCCTGGTGTTAACCTTTTAAATTCAGTCTCTGTACAGATGGACAAGGAGCCTGAAAATCTTTTTCTCCCTGCTAAGAATTCTTTTTTCTCTTCTGGACCATAAAAACACAGTATTTCAGACTTTCAAAACTAAAAGAGCAATTGTAATAAAGGAAAGGATTCACCTGAGAACAATGGCATTTTCTGCCCAAGTAAAGGCTTCACCCAATATCTACACTTGCAGTCTGCAAATGGTAAAGGGCATGGCTGTGTTCCTGGGGTCCCCCCTAGTCTCCTGCTGGGCTGCAGGGCCTGGGTCTCTGTGCATTTGCATGAAGAAAGATGTTTTCTTAACCACAAGAGGTAATGTTCTGGGAGAGGCAAAATGGAAAGTGGTTGTCACACGCTAGCGAGCTGGGATAAACTGCATCCCCATCACATTTCATTGCTGACTGATCTGCCAACTCAGGACTTGCATGACTCCAGGTTAGCTAAAGTGAAGAACTTGATGTCTTTTTTTCCTAGTGAAACTCATCTCCCCATTCTAGTTCCTCCTTGCTCTGTGTGAGCCAAGCCCACGCTGCACTCGGTGGTAGAACAGACTCCCTTGGGCACTGAGAGCCTCGAGCACAGCCCCTTGTGTCCTGCCCCTGGGGCAGGCTGTGCAGCCCAGCTGGGGTCATGCTCCTCTGACTGTGAAATGCACAAATCCTGAGGGGAATGAGCACAAGTGCTGGGTGGGAATTTTTCATCTCCATCTTGCCCTGTAGCTTCATTCCTCTTTCCTTCTTGTACCCCCTGAATTTTGCAACAAAGTGGATTTCTCCATGTTAGATCTTGATGAAGCAAAGCACGGGTGTCTTCCATCTAATCCCATCCTAATTTGAAGTCAACTACCAAACTGTTAAGCTGCAAATTCAGAGATTTTTTTCTCCACAAACAATTTTACTGTGACAGCAATCTTTGCTGTAGAAAGCAAAGCAAGGAATGAAAGGAAAGCTCCATACCTCCATATACATGTTCAGCAATGGAAATGTGATTTCTGGTATCTGTCCCACGATACCAAGCTGTATAAAGTAATTTGTGCCCAGCACAGAGCTAGTAGAGATTGCTGTCCCCCTCTTGGGAGAGAGTAACCAGGATTGCTTGTGAAACAGCAAAACTGTGCTGCCACTACCGTGGTAGTTCTGGGAAGAGCTGGTCAGTAACAGATAACTTGTATCACTTCACAGGATGATTTTGCTACTGCTGCTGAAATGAAAGAAGATCACCTTATACAATCTGTGACTTTTATCAGTAGCTCTGACCAGATCAGTTTTGCTCCATACTGTTCTAGGCACTCATGTGAGAGAATTGATGCTTTTGCCAGCATGTGTTAAGTGGACAAAGTAGATTTTAAGCATCCTCCTCCTCCTCCCTAAAATATATTGCATGGGAGATTGCAAACAGAAATACACATTCTTCCCAGATCCCCTTTTGCCTGAATTTGGCTGTTTGTGAAATGCACAAAGTGTGAGGCAAAGAAGAGGAGAAGATGTCTGGGTGAGCTTGTACCACCCCAGTGTGTCCTGAGTGTGTTGCAGAGTATGAGGTGTGTAGACAGCTCTGAAGAGCCCAACCCCAGGGCTGAACCTCCTTTAAAATATTGCATTTATTTTGAGGGAAAAAAATATGAAAAAAAGAAGCATGAGTCACCAGGCACTGCTCTGAGCTAATGAAAGCATTCCTCCAGCATTCCTGTGGCATCAGAAACACAGCCTGAATTTCCACTAAAACACTGTAGGTAATTGATCAAGCTGTTCAAAAGTGATGGCATTTCTTGTTAAATTTGAATGTGCTTTGCTTGGAGTCACTTGCAGTGAATATTATGCTCATGGAGATGTTAAAATATTACTATTTTGAGCATTTACCATCTCATAGATGTGCATAGATGTGAATCCACTTTATTTAGCCAGTAGTGGAAAACTCTGAGTCTGGCTCAGCAGACTTCATGCTGAACTCTGTTGCTTCTACCATTTTCACTCGCACTCACCAGTTTCAAAGAACTTCAGCCAAAACTCATTGAATTACCTGGAAAAAACTCTCCTTGACTGGAAGTCAAGCTCTAAATAGTCACTGACAATTTTCACAGTGACTAGCAGTATATCTGCACCACAGCCCGAGGTGTGACTGAAGCTTGTGTGAATGCCAGAGTGACTTTTAAATGAGTTCATTGGAGAGCTGAGAGTAGCACAGACATGGCAACACAGTGTCAGCAAGGGCCTGTCTCCAGGAATGAACCACTGCAAAGTGTTCTGCAGCATCTGAGAAGGCTGTTGTTAGACATCAGCTGAGGGAGGTGTAGGAAAGCACTGTGAGCAGGAACTGGGGGTATTCCCACTCCCTCCCAGGACAGCCCAGGGTGCCTTTCCTCCTGACAGAGGCTCTGCCCAGCTCCTCACAGCCCTGCAGAAAGCAAAGAAGTAGTGTCTGAGGTGAGCTGAGTGCTCAGTTAATAACGGGGTGTTTTGTTAACAGGTGAAAAGCCTTTCAGTTGCCGGTGGCCCAGCTGTCAAAAAAAATTTGCCAGGTCTGATGAATTAGTTCGTCATCACAACATGCACCAGAGGAACATGACTAAACTGCAGTTGGCCCTTTAGACAGTTCAAACAAGTGAATAAAGCAGATGGGACATTATGAGCTACTGCAAACTTTCTCAGCCACCTCCGATCACCTCTGTCAGAGCTGCCGCTGTCTTCGCATCCCATTTGGCACCAGTTAACTAAACTGTAGGATTCTGCTCAGCCTTCTCTTCCATTTGGACCTACACAAGTTCCTAGTCAATAAGTTCAAGAGATGTTTATTTGTAGTTTGGTTAAAAAATAAGCAAGATCGCCACAGTTTTCCAGATTGCTATAAACTGTGCTTAGCTTTCACGTCTGTCTCCAGTTTTCATGTGTTATTTTCACTTGAACTTTTCTGGGTACAGATTGTTGTACCTTTTCAAGTCCTGCAGTGGGTAGGGTGTTCCTTCCTGTTGAGTGTTAGCTCTACACTTACATCACCTGTGAACAGGCTGAGGTTTCCAAATGCTAGTATAGCCATCCTCACAAAATGGGACACAACAGTTACCTGAGATCCTTTTGGTAAACTTTGTACTCTTGCTGCCAAAGGGCAGCCTTTTCAAGTTTGAAGCTCTGCTTCTGAATTTCACAAATCAAACCTTTTTTTAAAGAATGTCTTTCTAGAGCAGCTACAACTAGATGAACCAGAGCCTCTCTGTACAGAAATTGAGAATCTTACCATTAAGTTAACTTGGTTTTGAAATACTGACAGAACTGTTTTGTTTGTCAATGAACTTTCTCACTTTCTCTCTTTCTAATGTATTGTTTTAAATTTATTCTGTCATGATCTCCTTTATAAAAACTAATCCTGATCATTGTAGACATTTGGGATTTGTTTACAATGTAAAGCCACACTGGTTATGTGGCTAACAAGCTGTATAAACTTAAAACTGAACTTCTAATGGGGCTGGTCCAGGATCTCCATTAACAGATTACTCTTAAGATAAGTAACTTAAAAAGACTCTTTGTCAAGTATATGTGAAAAAGACATTATTAGTGTAAGGAAATATATTATTTCAGGGGTTTGGGAGGAGGGTTTATTATTTACTTTTAATTGCTTGAAATTGTGTATATATATATATATATCTGATAATGTATTGCTCTTAGACATCTCCAATTAGAAAGTGTATAAATATTAGAAGCATCACTGTTCTGATGTTGTTGCTGTTACAAACTATTGATAACACTAAGAATGTAACCTGCATTTTTCACTGAGCTTTCAATTAAAGCCCATTCAAAGAGAAACAAATGAGAGTCCAACAGATGTCTTGTTTCATGTCTGGTATTAAATTTCAAATGCCCTGTCCAATAGTATCCTTTTTTTTTTTTTTTTTTTGTATATAAAGGTACCACCAGCACTGATGACCACTAGTTAACCTGTCCAGGTCTTGACCACAATTTATCCATCTCACTTGGGAATCATACTGGCAGCAGCAAACAGTGTCAAGTTTCATATTGTGCTATAAAGCAGTTGCTTCAATCATTCGTCTTCTCACCCAACTTTTCCTTCTCTTTCGGCCCGTGAGATTGGTCTAAGAACTTTACAGGACAGTAAAACCCTGTTTATAAATAGCAGCACTGGCCTTCTGTAGAACTGGGCTGGAACTATAAGCACAGATAACTTCTTAGATTAGGATGTCATAGACTGACTTTTAAGTAAAAGTTAATTTAGAGTTGGGGTGGCTTAAATCAGAAAAAAAAAAAAGACAGTCTAGATGATGAAGTGTGAAAATGAAGATAAAAAAATATTACTGTTTCTTTGTCATACTGCCTACTTTTCTTTGGAAGTGAGTACAGCCTGCCTCAGCGCCCTTTGACCTTGCAAAATATTTGTATCTCTTTAGCAAAAATCTTTAATGTATCTTGCCAAGCTTTTTTTCTCTAATGTACACAATGGAGTTCTATGATGGGTTGAGCTTTGAAGTGTGAAAATGAAGATAAAAAAATATTACTGTTTCTTTGTCATACTGCCTACTTTTCTTTGGAAGTGAGTACAGCCTGCCTCAGCGCCCTTTGACCTTGCAAAATATTTGTATCTCTTTAGCAAAAATCTTTAATGTATCTTGCCAAGCTTTTTTTCTCTAATGTACACAATGGAGTTCTATGATGGGTTGAGCTTTCTCTCTTAAAGTGCAGCTGCATCGTCAAGAAAACTCAACAGTTAATTCTTCAAGTCCTCTTTTTCGCATGGGTATTGCATCACTGTTAATTACTGTTGGGGTACTGTGACTCATTTGTATCAGTCAACTTTATCTTTAGCTGCCAAAAGACAGCATCTCTCTGGAGAAACTCCTAACAAGTGTGGCAAACATCAGATATTTGGAGCGAACGGTGTACGTAAAACTGCGCAGAATTAAAGAATAAAGCAACTCCTCTTGCTTTCTGTAAAGGAAAGTTCAGTCCCGATAACAACGTCCTCTGATTCACCAGAAGTCTTCTGCAGCTAAAAAACCCTCTGGTTTTCAGTTGGCACCCAAAATACAGAGCTGCCACGAGGTTTGTACTAAAAGCCAAAAAAAGAACGGTCAGCCTCCAGTTGTGCCTGCCTCAGTCAAACACAAACAAAACTGTCTTTTGTGAAACACAACCAAAACCCCTTTGCAGTGCAGGCCAGAGTTGCAGTGACCTGTAAATAGCTCCAGCAGTGGTTTGCTGCTTGGGGAATCACATGCCAAATAATAATGGTAGTTGGCTACAAACAACGGAGCGTGGGCTGAGGAGTGACAGAGCTTGTCATTTTGCTTTTGCTGTTGCCACTTTTTCAGGGTAAGACTTAACTGCTACTCTGCTGTGTGATGATCCTTGAGTCCCCCCCAACCTGCCAAGCACAGTGAGGACAATGGTAAATGTTTACAAGATTTAAAATATGTTATTCTTAGTTATTTCCAGTCCTCATCATGAGAGGCATTTGGTGTCTCTCCCTTTCATCTCGCTGTTTGCAGGATTCTATCAGCAAGGTAAGCCACCTTTATGGGAGTGTTTTACTACATGCCTCTCTCAGCCCCCAGACACTGGCTCTTGCAGCATGCAATTCCTCATTTTGCTACAAGCAGAGACTGCTCAGCAGGCTGAGTTTCTGTGAACTTGACCTCCATATGAAAGATGAGTGGGCTGTGCTCTATTCTATCTTACAAGTATCCTTAGCTCTCTGGAAAATTTTCAATCCCACAATTAATTGAGGAAATCTTTTATGCCTCTGCCCTCTGTTCTTAAACTGAAAATAGTGACTGATGTTATTTTGGCCGATGGTTAATGTCATAGTGGAATTGGCACATTATTCCTGTCCTGTGGCTTCCACAGCCTCCCCAAACAGAGGATGTTAATTATATAGATAACACTTTCTGATTTTTCCTGTGACTTCCTGAGGTGCAATATGTGTTGGGTAGGAAAGGGCATGTGATCTCTTCCCTCTGTGATGGTGTCAGTTGGGATTCAAGGGTTGACTTGGACCAATATTTTTAAGGTAGGTGAATCCAGCAAAGTGTCTGTCTGCTTTAGGAAAACAGGAGAGCTAACCAGCCTGGGTTGGAACAACATGATCCACTACTTCTGGTGCATATCTTCATGGGTATGGACTGTACTGACCAAAGAGCAGGTACAAAGCTGCTCTCTGGCTCTAATTAGTTGACCCAGCTGAAACCAATCTGTCCTTCACACAGGTGATGATTAAGGCAAGGAAAGGGGGAGGGACTTGTAAAGAAGTAGCTCTTTTCTTCTCTCTCCATGAGGGGCTAGGCCATTTTAGAAGCTGCTCCAACCAGGCCTATCTGTTTCAGGATGTCAGTAGGATACACTTCACTGCTCCAACAACCAACCTTACAGCAACTGGGAACAGTTCCTGAAGATTCAGGTAGGTACCTTAAACCAGTGTTTCTTCCTCCTTTTCCTCAGACAGGCACTGAGAAAACCCTGCTATGTGCAGCCTGCTTATGTCATGGAATCATAGAATTTAAGGGTTGGAATGGACCCTGCAGATCATCTAGTCCTAACCCTCCCTGCCCTGGGCAGGGACACCTCCTCACTAGATCAGGTTGCACAAGGTGACCTGGCAGCAAATCAAATATGATAAAAAAGCTGCTCCCTGCACCTTGTCTAAGAGCCCAAGAAAAATATCTGGAGTAGATCAAGGGGCTCCAAGAAGGTCCTAGGTCCATGTCCTGGCATGAGGTGGGTACACAAAAGCCACCAGCAGGCAGAGGAATGCTGCCAGAGGACATGAAAAAGTTGTGCTGCTCAGTTCTGCTCAAGCTCTGTTTGCACCTTCCCCCTGGGGCAAGTACAGGCAGGGTGAATCTCTCAGATTTTTAGTTGGGGTTTTTGTCCTGGTGTGGGGAAAATCCACATTCCCCTCCCTCCCCTCCAAATAACCAAAAAAAGTAATTAAAGGCAGTGTGAGCAGTTCAGAATGGCACTAATGGACAAGGCAGCCCAGCTGCAATATTTGGGAAGATCCAATAAAAGATTCATTAGGATTCTTTGAGCTATTGGAAGCCCTGATGACACAAAGGAGCCTAATGAAACAGAAGACCTGGTCACAAAAGCAGTGAGTTAAAAAAAGCCCAAACCCAAATCCCAACCCCACTGACACCATTCTAAAAATTAGACAATTAAGAGTAAAACCAGGAATGTAGCCAGAACTATTCCACCTCAAATAATAAACACAAGGATATGTTGCCAAGTGAGGTCAAAGAAGCAAATGGTAAAGTGAGTTTAAGAGACAGCTAGACACTTTTATGGGGAGAGAAGGGATTGAAGGATACAGTGACAAAACTGGGGGTAGAGTTGAGATAAACCCAGAGGACAGTGGTGGGCCAATAGCCTCAGAGACTGCTCAGAGCCCCAGTGGCTCCACAGAGATGCAGAGCAGCCCTTGGTGTTCAAGGGAGACTCACCAGGGCTGTCAGCAGCATCTTGTGAAGGATGAAGGGAAACTGCCAGAGCAGTTTGAGAGGGAGAAAAGCCTGGCAGGCAGCAGTGGGTGTACTCTTGATGGGTGTGCTCTCAGTGCACTGATCCTCAGTGCTGCCCTTGATTTCACTAGTGAGATGACCTGGAAAACTTTGTAAAAAGGAGATTTTTGAAGAAATTGTACTTGAGCACCTTGTTTTCTTGCAAGTTGCCAATGCACAGCACAGAAAGAGATGCCAAGAAAACCCCCCCTTTTTTACTTCTTTCTGTTGTCCATGAAAGACTACTTATAATACAGCCAAGAGCAGGGTTGACTAGAATACGATTCACATGAGGCAAAGGCAAAATATACAGAGATTTTGTTCTTTGCTTGTACAAAGCTTTGCATATTTTCACATTGTCAGCACAGCCTGGCTTGATTCCCATAAAAAATGCTGGCAGAGCTTCTGTGGCTTCACATAGCAGCATGATGAAGCCTGGTTTGAAGTTCTCAGATGGGCCAACTCTGCCCTGACAAGCAGGTGTGGTTCCACCAGCACAGTAAGGTTATTGAGTGATGGTGGTGAGCAAACCAGGACCAGCATAGCCAGTGAAAGTGAGCCAGAGCATCAAATCAAGTGCAGTTTTCTATATAGATTGCAATCCAAACATAAACAAGAGCTTCTGCTGCTAAAGATTTTAGCACCTCCAAGGGCTCTGAGCAGCGAGGATGGTCTGAAGGATGCTGTTCTCCTAGAAGATACATGTAACAGGGACAGTTCTTGTGCCAGAGGCTGTGAGAACACTGAGTGGCAGGAAGACTCTGCCCTGAAGAGGTTGCAAGCCACAGATAAAGCTTTAAAAGACAAGTGTTGAAAGGCACTGAAAATCTCAAGTGGGAAAATATAGTCCCACGCAGGACTTCTCTGTTTCTGATGACTAAATACCTGTCCTATAGGTATGAATCTAATTTAATAGAATCACTGGGTTTTTTTCCTTTTTTATGATAAACAAG
>NW_008682425.1:28813-41497 GCF_000695815.1 Acanthisitta chloris
CTGAAAAAATAGGCTGAGCAGTAACAGAAAGACCTGGCTGATCATCCTGGCCTGAATGACTAGACAAACTATTTGTTCTTCCCTAGCATCAAGAAAACCCTTTTAGTGCAAAGGAGTTGTAAGAAAACACAGGGCACTGAGGCACCTTAGTATGGAGGTGCAGGAGAAAAATACAATTCGATTTGTTCTCAGGCTGTTTCTTTTTATGGCTCATTCTCATCTGAGTCATACCCCAGAACTCCCATTCATTTGTCTGAAATGCTGGAAAACATAACCACAAAAAAAAAAAAAGTAACCTCACTGCCCGGAAAAAATCCTGCCCCAGAGTTTCTTGGGAAATGGAATGTCCTCGTGCACGTGCTCTACTCGTACAACAATCACATCTGCTTAATGTTTCCTCCCAGGAAGGTCTCTGACATTGCTAACTGTATCACTGAGGTTTGGAGGTTAACTTATTGGTCTAGCTGCACAGCAAAGGTACATTGGAAAGGCAAATAAAGAGGTTTTTATCTGCTGTGTGGTGATCACTCCAGCCCAGCAGAGCCCTGTGTTTAGAGCAGGAGAGGGATGGTATGTTCAGCCACTAGAAGGCCTGGCCAGATCAGAGCTGAAGAATTTAATGTAATACAAATCCAAATGTAGCTCAGAGCCTGAGTATGGTATTGCACTGCTGTTAGAATTAGTGTTTATCCCAGTGAATCTGGGCAGATATTGAGAATGATAGAGGTTCAAAAATCTGGTTGCTTGGGGTGGTAACAGATTCAAATTGAAGGAGGGGAAATTTAGGTTAGATATTAGGAAGAAGTTTTTCCTGTAAGGGTGGTGAGACACTGTCCCAGGTTGCCCAGGGAGGCTGTGGCTGCCCCAGCCCTGGCAGTGCTCACAGCCAGGCTGGGTAAAGCCTTGAGCAACTGCTCTGATGGGAGGTGTCCCTGCCCAGGGCAGGGGTTGGGGCTGGTTAATTTATAAGGTCCACTTGAACCCCTAAAATTCTATGATTCTATGATTCTGTGATGATGCTTCAAAGACTAAAGTCCCTACTGTCCTTGAGGCTATGTAGGATGGTGCTTCATGCTCTTCAGAGTGGTGTGTTTAAACCATTCACTGCTTGTTACCTCAGCAGAGGTAAATTGTGGAGATGTGTTCTTCTGCTGTTAGAAGGAAGAATGAATTGAGAATCCAAGAAAGGAAAGGTCACATGGCCGCAGGATTTGAATTGCCTGCAGTGGGTCTTGCCCTGGTGAACATCCACTGGACCATCTGCAATATAAATCTCAGATTAGTTTGGGTACTGTTGTAGAATGGATGAAACCCTGCAGTGAGTGAGCTGCTCCCTCAGCAGCTCCAAGCTGCAGGACTCGTGTGCCTCCTTCCAGGCTTCCCTTTTGTGAAGTCTGTCTGGGGAGGGTGAGCTGCAGTTTGCAGCACTGAAGGTCATCACACTGGACAAACAACCTAACAACAGCCCAATATTTCTAAGCTGTATAAATTCCTAGTGTCTGCTGCAGGCAGAATCCAAACACTTGTGTCAATTCTGTACCATGCCCCAGACTGCCAAAAAACATTAATATAAGCATATTTATCTGGGCTGCAGTGTGTTACAAGAATTCATTAGGACAATATGTGATATGGTGCTGAAACAGAAGGCTGGGTTTCTCTGGCCAGAGATGAGGAAGTCTAGTCCCTTTTACTACTGATAAAGACAATGTCTGCTGGCAGCATTCATTTTTTACTAGGCCATCTGCATCTAGTCAAGGATAACTTGACTTTCTGAAAAAGCCATTCATCAGAATCAACCCTGTACAACTTTCTCTTGATGAGTAAAGCAACACAAAGAAAGACCAAGATGGTTAATAAACTTCTTTGGGAGCAAAAGGTCAATGCTGGTGTAAACAAAGCAGTGTCATAGTACTATACAGAAGCATTGAAGTTTCCTGTGTGTTTATATGGCTGATACCCCATTTCTTTTTTATCAGTGTTTGTTATCATTTATTTTGCTCTGCTTTAGCTGATCTATAAATCTTTATAACAGTGTTCTTTATTTTCTTAATTTTGTCATCTCTCTTATCGCCTTTTATCACCTGTTTGTGTCCAGTACCTTTGGTTTGCTACTTTCTGCTGCTCCATGGTTGACTATGATTAGTTTTTTTTAACCCTTTAGTTCTCAGCTAACCACATACAGTTAAGTCTTTCAGAACTTCCCTTTTTTTCCCAAAGATGCATCAAACACTGAAGAAATTTCCATTATCTCCTTAACAAATCATGAACTGTTAAAGGCAAAAAGTGACTGAGTGCACTGATGGGGAAATATTTCTGCCCCAAGTGACAGAGCTTTGCTTTTAGCTACACAACACACACACTAGGCCAGGTATTTTTCACTTCAGGCCTTTACCAAGCAATGTCAGTTCCAAACTGGAGAGTCCTAGACCTGCATCCTTTGGAGAGGTAGCAGGTTGATTTTTCCTGCCCTCCCAGTCTTGGGCTTTTGTGCTTTGTGGCTGCACATGTGGAGGGTGCAGCATTAGGAAGGTGAAATGAAGTCCCCAGGTTCCCTGAGCATCAACCACTGATCCTTCAGCCAAACATTTTATTCTGAGCTCAATCTAAACTTAAGGCAGTCAGCTAACAGGAGAAGATTCCAGATCCACAATGATGAACATGAAGCAGTTTCAACCCCAATGACAACAATGATACTTTGCTAATGTTATTTGCCTGTTCAGTGATACTTGCTATGGAGCCACAGCAGTTAAAACCTCACAATTTGTCTAGAGACAAATATTTGCTTGAACATTTTTCACAATACATTTGCCTAGAGACAAATATTTGCTTGAACATTTCAGAAAGCAAGAACTAAAATTCTTCATTGAATAATATCAGAGACAAAGATTTTTTCTTAGTGAAGAGCCTCTAGAGTTCACCTTTCTTCCTCTGTTGTGCTATTTGGATTCATGTAATTAGATTGCGAAAAATTTTGCATAGATTAGTTATCCAACATACTTGTTGTGCTATTTGGTTTCATGTAATTAGATTGCAAAAACTTTTGCATAGATTAGTTATCCAACATACAAAAAATGACGTGGCCCACATCAATTTTTGAGGGATAGCCTCAGCAAAGCAAATACTGCTCTTTTTAAGGGTTTACATCTTGAAACGTTTTGTTTAATAGACACTTGAGCAATGCAATTACTAATGGCACTGGAGTATTTATTGTAACTAGGTACTACAGGGAACAAAAATGTACTAAAGGCTCTGAATTTCACAATTAACCATGAATTTTGAGAGCAGCCAGTTAAAACATTGATGTCCCTTGTTAATAAATATAGTGTAATGCACTCCTAAGAGTATGAGCCTCTGCTGACTCTGCAATCTTAGACTGACTTAGAAGTGCCTCGTGTTCCTGAAGTTATTGCAAGACTTTCACCTGAGAAAAAATTGCTGGGTTAGATTCAAAACTGGCTGATTATCCCAAATTTTGTATCCTAGTTATTCCACATGAGTGCACAGTTAGAGGATGTTCTGTCACACCCATAGCAAGGCCTATGCATTGGGATTCTAGGATGGATATTTTATAGTTCAGCTGGGTTCAGGGACCTCTGACATGTGATTCTTTGACGTGGGAATATTTGTAAATTAGAGAAGAAAATTTCAGGTGAAACAGGGCAGGTTTTATGTTGGTTTTGCTGGGCTTTTTTTTAACCTCCCCTCTCTGCCTGGAATGAGTATTTAATTTTTAGAAGATAGGGGTGAGCTAATCTTCAGATGTAGCTGAAATACTGGCCCAAAACATGAACTCACTTTAGAAGCAATGTAGTGAATAATCATGGAATATATAACATTGGTTTAGTCAGGGGAAATTTTGTCAATTTGTATTGTTTAACTTGGCCATTTGCTGGAAATATCTTAATTCATTCCTGGCTATTTTTGCAAAGATCCATCTTTAAAGGCAGGGTTGTTGTTTTAGATTCTAAAATGCTTTTATTAAGACATGTACTAAACAGAAAAAAAAAATCTAAAGTAACCCAACTGGATTTTTCAATCATACTCTTAAATCAAAGATTATTGTGGCTGAATTTTTAATTTTTTTTTTTTTTTTTTTATATCAGTGCATGTAGAATTCTCACCTTTTCTGAAAATGTTAGTAACTAGTGAAAACAATTTTGCCTTCTAGTGGAGACACTGCACAGATTGTTTGAGCTGACTGGCCTGAAATTTAATTTGCATTCATCAGCCACAAGCAAGGGCTAAGGGAAGTAGTTATGACCCATGAGGATTTTAGAGTATTGACAAACTTAGGCTTCTGAGCAGCATGGAAAAGCAATGGTTAGTGTAGGGCATGTTGTGTCTGTGTCATGAAGGGAATCACCCTATTCCAACCTGGTTGTCAGAAGAATTTGGGCTGTGTTCCTTGAGCAAGAGCCTCTTGAGCTGGGATTTGACAAAGAGCATAGGCTGTGATACTGGGGGAGAATTTGCCATAGTAAACACAAATTTAAACATTCCAATTTCAGCAGGTGTACGTGGCTCAGCCCCAAACACCCACTGAGTCAGCACTGAGCAAAGCCCCAGGGAGGAGCAGCCCCAAGGGACTTGGGCACCTCTGCACTGTGCTGCACATGGCAATGGTTACCTTTGGCTAAACAGGAGCTAAAGATTCCTCTCCTGTGTGAGGGAGCTGAGGGTGAATTCAGCACTCCAGAGGTTCTGCAAAAGGTGTTTTTGGTCGTAATTTTGGCTTGCATGAGTGAACTATGCCTGTGAAATGGCTGGGACTCTCTGGAGTTATGAGGAGAGGCTGAGGGAGCTGGGGGTGTTCAGCCTGGAGAAGAGGAGGCTCAGGGGAGACCTCATCACCCTCTGCAACTCCCTGACAGGAGGTTGGAGTCAGGTGGGGGTTGGTCTCTTCTCCCAGGCAACCAGCAGCAGGACAAGAGGGCACAGACTCAAGCTCTGCCAGGGGAGGGTTAGGTTGGATATTAGGAAGAGATTTTTTCCAGAGAGAGTGCTCAGACATTGGAATGTGCTGCCCAGGGAGGTGGTGGATTCCCCATCCCTGGAGGTTTTCAAGCTGAGACTGGATGTGGCACTTAGTGCCATGGTCTGGTACCCACTATAGGGTTGGACTGGATGATCTTGGAGGTCCAACCCAGTTGATTCTATTAATCTATGAGTTAATTTAGACATGGAGTGTTCCAGCACATCACAGAGCTAAGTCCAGCCAATATTGATACTGCAGGGACAAGTACTTGTCTGACCAAACTGTTCCTTGAGAACTTTTCCAGCCACACTTGGTTTCATTGCTACACTTCACTAGTCTTCACTAGTCACACAGTCAGTGACAAGTGGTGGATAAAGAGTGTTAATTGTGCACTGACAAAACCCTATAAACCTTCATTTCCAGCTCTGTGGAAATAGCATCACATAGCTAAACATGATTGTTTGTTGCATTTGGTGCTGTTCAGTGTAACTGTGCAAAGAAAAAATATCACTATGTTTCTATAAGGGAATACTCATTTCCTCTATAACATTTGTTCCTCTTAGCTTCTTGTGTGGAATTAATTGCTGTATGAAGCACATTGCTAAGTTAATTAAGAGTCCAAATTAATTTTTCAGATGGCCAGCCAAGCTTAGGTACCTGTTCCAAATCTCAATTTCACTGGGCCAAATTTTCATTTAATCTTTTGAGTTTGCTGCTTTGTTTTTTCCTGGTAGAAATAAAATGCTGAAAATGGTTATGTCAGATTGAACAAAATGTTTCTCTCAAGCCCCAAACTGAATGTTTTGTTTCAGTATCTTGTGAGAAAAACTTATTTCAGTATCTTTATGAGAAAAGCAAAGGGTTTGAAAGTACAGATCTGCTTAACAAAGAAGTCTTGTATTCAGAGCTGTGGAATGAGAGTATTTGGGCTGCAGAAAGTGCCAGTTTAATTTTCTCTTTTCTCTGGTGTAATTCCAGTGCATCATTTTAATAACAAACAAGCACAACATGGAGATTTTCACCAGAGAAGCAAATCACATTTTTATCTAGAGATACAGGAATGCTGGTTATTTTTTCATTACAGCAGATAAATCAGGAAAACTGATCCTGGTGGTGCTGGAAGAGCTTGGTCAGTGACCACCTACTAGAGACATGTGCTGGGCACTGAATCTGTCAGGGAACACGACTGCAGACACTCATGGTATCACCAGTGAGTTGGACCTTAAATCACTTAGGTTTGATTTACTAGTTGAGGTCTCAGAACAAAGATGAACAAAAATTACTGCTCTTAGTAGTTTGCCTCAAACGAGTATTTTAGTCTGAGTTCTTCACAGTTTAGTTCTGGTTGACAACACTGTGAAAACTCCATAACTGAACTATAGAAGTAACCAGAATTTTAATCCATCTAAACTTGTAGGTAAGAAACTGTCTCAATGCTCAATATATTAGAGGTGTGAAATTTTATAGCCACGGAACAGGAACATTTCACATTTCAGGCATCTTCTGCTTCCTGCAATAAACTAACAGAAAGGCCATGGTGAAACATGGATAGATGATACAATGGGAAAAGTGTCTACTAGAGAAATTATTAACTTGAGGGAAGTGCTTATCTCCTGTTTTTATTTCCATTATGCAACAAGCAGTGCAAAATTGCCTTAATTTTTTTAAAAACAGAGCTCAGAGATGAAAGTTCTCTGCAGCAAACACATGATTTTTACTTAGGAAGTAATTGCTTAATGTGAATCAACATTTTGATGAAAACTAAGTGGTGATCTGAAAGGCTATTTCCCTTTGCAAGTTAAAAAAAATAGAACCATGGAAGCAAACAAACTTTTGTCCATGACATCTCTCATTGCACTCTGCTCTGGTAATTTATAAAGCCTCAGAGTCATCATTATTTCAAAGGATTAATTCTGTTTAAATAGTCGATTGAGCAGAACGAGACGTTGTGGGATAGTTAGCTCTGTGTCACAATATACCAGATAAAGGATTATGCCCCACTTCAGAATTAATAACAGTTTAAACCTCTACATAAACTATTTTTTTTATCAATAAACATGTCTCTGACAGAGGGCCAGATGCACTCACAGCTCTTAATTGTTCAGGCCGGTGAGTAATCCCCACTTGATCAAGATTTTACTGACTTAGCAGCTGTCTGCAGAGTGACAAATTTATGATGCAATTGCAATTTCATCTTTGACTCGAAACTGGGTGATCATTTGTGGGAATTAGCTACCTGATAAGATAACGAGGGTGGAAGAAGTGCATGTAATTCCGTGCAGCAGAATTGGAGTGTTGCAGAACTCCTTAGGATGCATTGGAAAGACACAAATGGCCATTAAGGGATTAGCCCATCACTGATTGAGTGGCTGCAGAGAGTTGAGCTTTGCTAAATCACTGGAGTGCTAGGTCATTATCCTTGGATACAGGAGACAGTTGAATCTCTGTCCAAACACATGAGCAGTAAATTGGAGTGAATGGATTGTGCCAAAAATGAAAAATAATTAAAAAAAAAAGCCTAACCCTTGTTCTTCAAGTGTTCAAATATCCAGGTCATACCCCACGTTTTTTCTTTCTTGGCATAAAAACTATTTTTTTGCTGCCTTTAGTATCAGCATATTCTTGTCTCTGTAATCTCTTTTGAGTGTATTACTTCCCCTCAATGCTATCAAATTTGTGCTTAGCTAACAAATGCTGAAACTTAGATAACGTTTTAGAAGCTGATTAGGAAAGCAATGTTAGGAGTTTCCCTCTCCAGTTTTGATGGCTTGTGCACAGTTACTACTAAATATGTAATTAAAATAAATGAGTTTTCCTCATTTATTGGGTTTTGTCATGATAACATTTTGGTAAGTCCCTTCAACTGTTTTATGTGCTATTGGAGTGAATCAGTAGTGTCCTGCAATGGTTTGGTTTGCTTTGAAGAGCTCTGACAAAAGTGATGCTTTTGTTAAAAAAAAATGCAAATCCCTTTTTTTTTTTTTTTTTTTGACAGAAGGAAAGATAAAACGTTGCAGGAATAGCACAACATTCCTTGAACATGTGTCAGTGCAGCTGATGAGCAAAATTAACTGCTGAGCAATTCCACTGCAAGGCTCTGTAACTGTATGTCTACAGACTATTTGGCAATTCAAATTAATAGCTTAAATATGTCAAATTTTGGAATTTTTGCAGTGCTGGCTGTGGCCTTTGGCTAGCCTGAATAAGCCCAAGGTCCCCTGGGGCTATTTCTCTGTGAGTTGAACTTAGTGATTTCAGTTCCCAAGGTATAGATGCATCTAATGGTGTTCAACTTATCTCAGTCTAGAGGGACACATAAGTTTAGAGGGGCTCGTTTCCTGAAGCATTTCACTAGAAATTTGTGAGCTGGCAGATCGGAAAATTCACCTTCACAGAAATATGGTGAATTTTTGTCGTGCAATGGCTGATTTTTACTTCCTAACATGACAATAAAATATGCAGTATGGAACAGAGATGGAGCTGGAGGCCAAACCTGAATAATGTCATCACCTGTAAGTTAATGTTTTTTAGCATAATTATACTTTACTGAGATTAACAGAGAAGGAAGTGTGAGAACAGAGAGAGCAGTGAATGTGTTCAGCAACAAAGGTCTTAGGCCTGGTAAGATCCAAAATGTCCCATTTGACCCAACATTTATCAGGTGGTAGCAGTAATGTTGTGCTATTTCCCAGTTCTTTTGTCCTCTACCTGCCCCAGTCTAAGTGCTGAAAAATTACTGAGGTTCCTATGTCTTGGAGAACATGCCAACACCTGAAATAAAAGGTAGAAGAATTGGGCCAGTCTAACTGGCTTTAGTGGGAACAGAAACAAGATAAAGAAGGGGAAACATTAGTTTGGTGGAAATAAATTTAAAGGGAAAAATTCATATGCAAAAAAAAAAAAGCATCACAGAGGAAATGACTGTTTTGTAGATCTGGAGGTAACTCCAATGGCAATCCTGGAGGTTTAAACTAGCTGAAAAGCTTTATCCCCATTTTCAATGTTGAAATCCTTGGCCTGCTCTGCTTTCTAAGATTCAACTCATGTCCAGAAGATTTGGATGAGTAGATTGTGAGTAGGCCTGGGAGAACAAGCTGAAAGGAAGGAAAAAGTGCAAGAAGAAAATCAATCTGCCAAATTAGACAGAGCAAAGGAACAGGAAGAAAAACAGGAAATAACCTAATAAAATATAGTGGAAAATAAATAACTTCCAGCGCCCCAACAATTTCCTCTCACTAAAAGTATTGGCAGTATAAAGCAAATTACAGGCACTTTTCTGGCTATGGAAAGTAAGTTATTTAGGGCCAACCTAGGGCATTTCCACCCCTTCCCCCACCCAATGCAGGTAAGAGTGTCAAGTTTGAGTCTGAAAGTCCCTCGGGTGAAGATCAGAGCACAAGTATGACCCAAGCAATGCAAGTTGGAGAAAGAACCAGATGGTGAATGAGGGTGAACTTTTTGAGGTGCAGCCATGGAAATCTCCATCCATTTTGCTGAGTCCTTCCTCAGGGACTGGAGTCACAGGGAATATAGGAATCCTGAAGGAATGACAGTAACACCTTTATGCCACAGCATCCTGAGCTTCTGGAGATCTCCTAGGCAGCCAGACACAGTGGCTCTTTGGGACTAGAGAAGAGGGAAATCTAAGATAGTTTTATGAACTTACCAGGTACAGATCTCCACTCTGTTAGGGAGCAAAGAGGCCAAAGAGATTTTTACTCTCCTTCAATGGGTGAGCTCTCAAAGATAGCATTTATTTAGGAGTGATGCCACAGTACCAGCTGCCTGGTGCCACCAAGTTATTGAAACAGTTTTCCCAGCACTTACGTAAGAAGATACCTTCCCAGGAATAGCAACCCTCCCCCGTTGGCAGGAAGTTGGGCAAAGAAGTAATGAATCTCTTTTCAAGTGGAATCCTCGTTCCGCAGTGTTTACAGTTTTTGCACTCAACAGAGTGTGATTTTTAAAGAGGCTCAGAGGTACAAACTATTAAAGTAAACATTGCAGCATTAGTTTTTAGCCAAAAGCAACAGAAATATAATTAACTGGAGTAACTCCATGCTGAGCAATAACATAGATGATTTACTTATTTCTCTGTGTTGGACTGATCTTCTATGGAAGCAGAAAGCACGTTGGCAGCCCGGCTCAGTCACCTGGAAGTTAAAGTGTGTGCTCTAAGTGAATCAGGAATTCCTACAAAGGATTCCACAGGTGAAGGAGAACACAGGGTTAATAGTGTGGTTTATTTACATATGTTTCATCCTATGCATAGATACTGTGGGATACAGGAGAAAACAAATTAAGCACAACTAAAGCGAGTGCAGACTCCAGGATGCATTTAATAGAACCAGAATATTCAAAAACACACGTGTTTGCAGCTTTATCATTTGTTTCAGAGGAAGAAAATGACTAACTTTCCCAATATGAAAAGAAAAAAAAAAAAGAGATCTGCTTTTTTATTTATATCATTTCTTGCTTTAGAATGACAAAACGAGCCAGGTCGTACCATGCTGCGATTTCACCCGTTGACACAAACTCAAAGGATAGAACAGACATAATACATCTGGTTTACAACTTTTAATTGCCTTTGTGACCCAGTTCATACCAAATCCTCTCAAGGCAAAGTCTCTTTCTTTGTATGCATCATGGGGCTAAATCTCTATCTGAAATATGTTGCTTAAAAAAACATCGCCACGTTAAAAAGTAACAATATTTCTTGCTCACATAAATCTTTAGTACTTGCAGGTGACCTGAGAAAGTGAGAAGTGGAGAGTTCAGTTGTCTGGTGAATGAGTATGTGAAACTTTCCAAATAAAAGCTACTCCTAGAGCACCAGATTCTTTCAGCAATTAATCACTATACTGTTGTTTATTAGGAAGACACGCCTGGAATTTTTTAGTAACTCAGGTAACCTTTCATGGCTTGATGGATACAAAAGATAATTGTGTCTGCAGTGATTTAATGAGGCTCTCTGATGTAATATAGTAGTCTGTGACTACTGAGTGGGTATCTGTGTCCTGGGAATAGGGAAGGGATATTGGAGCAGGACATGTGTACAGAAACACACAGTTAGGAAAACAATCTATTGCTAATCAGCTGCAAGAAATATTTTCTATGTCATGTAGCAAACCCGAAGAGACTTGTTGGAATAACAGCTCTGAACTTTCCTGGTAGACTGGAAATCCTGTGGTAATGCCATTCAAAAATGGCAATATAAAATTGCTCCTGTTGGGATAACAGCTCTGAACTTTCCCAGTAGACTGGAAATCCTGTGGTAATGCCATTCAAAAAATGGCAATATAAAATTGGTCCTTCAAGGAACCTGCCCAGTTCTATCAAGCAACTTTATTTCCAAACAGTTTATTTCCTTTGGGGTTTCTGTTTGTTTGTTTGTTTTGTGTTTGTGTTTTTCCTAGAACAGTTAACCCTGGGAAGGTTGGATGTAATTCTTGTGCTGCATGGCAGGAAGTGTTCAGTAGATCCCAGCTGTGTGTTCTGTAGGAAACATTCCCATTCACAAAGCTGTTGAATAAATCTGTAGTCCACACACTGTTTAGAAATGATGGATTTGCTCAAGTGCATTCCTGGATTAGAACCAGAGAGGTTGGAATGAAGGTGATGAGCTCTGTACAACTGTACCTGAGCACTTAGTGGCTGAAATAATGTGAGAAGCATGAAAAGTTTGTCTTGTAAATATTAAGACCCAAATGAACTTGGAAAGTTGGTAGTGGAGAAAGATGAGGTTCTTATTTCCCAACTGAGCTCTTCTGGATGTGAAACAAGAAGTAGTCACCATAAGAATCCACAGTGGATTTAGACATGCTCAACTTCATCATTGTAGCTAGAAACTTTGAATGTTTCCATTTTTAAGAAGCCAAGTAGAGACACAGTAAAGATATACTGTGTTCTAAAGGGAAGATGTATTGTTCTCTAAACCTACTTGTCCTCTGAAAAATCCCAACTTTTATTTCATATTGTGGAACCAAAATCATGACCAGCATAAGGAGAACTAAAATCATGACCATGCCTCCAACTACTGCTTTGGAGGCATCAGCATCAGGAGATACATTTCATGTTGTTTATGTGCTCTGAATTGCCTTTACTATAATGTTTTCACCAGTAGTTTCTTCAGATATTTCAGTGCTTCTAAATATTTAGTATGTATATCTGAAGCAATCATTTAAATGGTTGTAAAGATCTCAAAATTCACACGGCTAGTGAATCTAGGAAATGTGACACACCTCGAAGTGTTGGTACTTTAGAGCAAGCAAGGAGCTTGGGGTTTATAATTTATAAATTATATCCATTGGGGTTTAGGAATTCTGCAGATTCCTTAGCTTCTCAGCCTTTGCCATACATCTGTTCCACTTGTAAAGGCATTTTCTACCAGTGCCTTCCCAGCTTCATCATTTGAGAGAATCCTCAAAGCCAAAAATGCCATTTCAATATCTCAGTAGGTTAAGAATGAGACTAAATATTTTGTAGAGAAAAAAACTTCTGAAAAAATAATTTGGTCTGAGAGCAATATCGACAAAAAGCATGTCACAAGGGAAAAAAACCCAACTGAACAAGAAAAGAGAATCAGCTTGGGATACAGTATAAAATGAGATGCATCTGACTAAAGATATGTCAGAATAACAACTGCTTTCCACTGCACTTTCTGTGAAGTGGAATTTGTGTGAAGGAGAATTTGAAGGTTATTTGCAAAA
>NW_008682426.1:0-516 GCF_000695815.1 Acanthisitta chloris
TGGCTGGTTTTGTGGGAATTCTGTTTTTCAGAGCTCCAACACTCCCCATAAACATGTTTCAGCATCCTGCATCCCCCCGAGCTGCTCAAGTCTGCAGGCTCCAGGGCGGGTGTGGGGGTGGCTCAGCAGCAAGGGGCTGCCAGCCCTTAAATGGTTAAGCTGAAGCAGCTGCAGCACCACCGGCCTCACCGGCCTCTTTAAACGCATCTGCTTGTTGCTATTTCCCGGTGTAAATTAAATCGATCAGCTGCGCTTGCCCCCCCCCTTAAATTAAGTAGAGCTTTTAATCAGGTGATTTATGTTGAATTTGCAGCTCTGGATTAAACTCACAGCCCAGGCGGGGGGAGCAGGGCTGGGGAGCTCCATAAATCACCACTCTCCCTGGGACTGGCTTGGCGAGGTGCAGGGAGAGCTGGAGCTCGTGTTTACATCATCCCAAACTGCTGCTCTCACCATCTCCCTGCTCATTTCCTGGGGTTACCAGGAGGGCAATTAAATATGATAATAAGCAGAGAG
>NW_008682426.1:859-1134 GCF_000695815.1 Acanthisitta chloris
TCTGCAGGACCAAAGCCCCCCCCGGCACCCACAGGAGATGGATGGGATAGGGTCCCTTGGGAAATAACCCCAAAGCAATGGGGGATCTGGAGGCATTGCCCATGGGAGCCCCCTGAGTGGTGGGGGGGCATTGGGCATTGGTGGCCACCAAGGGCTCAGCCCACTCTGCGTTTGGCACTCGTAGAATCCTTTGTCTCTTCTCTTTTCGCCTTTTAAAGCCCTCAGGCTGTGCAGGGCCAGGACGATCTCTTGGCCTAAGCCCAGGATGTGGCTGC
>NW_008682426.1:1235-1449 GCF_000695815.1 Acanthisitta chloris
CACAGCTCGGTGGCTGTGTGAGGAGCAACCTCCCCCTGCCCTGGGGCCATTGCTGCCCCCGGCCCCCCTCGCCACCCTCTGCCCTGTGTGTCCCACCCAGCCCTGGGGTCAGCAGAGCCCTGGGGTCTGGCTCCAGCCTGCCCTGACCACCCACAGCTGAGCAGAGATGGAGCCAGACGTGCACAGCTGCAGCAGAGGCAGCTGTGAGGGGGCA
>NW_008682426.1:1541-1887 GCF_000695815.1 Acanthisitta chloris
TTGCTGTCCTGGGTCCTGCCCATGCAGGGAGGGCAGCAGGATGGGCAGAGGGACAGGCAGGGGGACAGCACTATTGCTGGGGGCACCCCGAGGGTGCCTCTGCGCCCATGTCCCGCTCTGCACAGGGTTTGGTGATGAAGCTCTTGCCCCATGTTACTTTAGGCTGGGGTAAATCTCCATCTCCTTTGTTAGGTGTTTACAGCAGAGGCAGAAGAGCTGCAGGACTGCAGCGCTGGGAGCCGGGAGCTGTAAATCCCAGCCTTTGTTGTGCTTGGGCCGCGCTAAATCACTGCTTTTCCCTCTGAATATTAATCTCCTCCAAATGTGCTGACTGGGGCATCTTTCC
>NW_008682426.1:1922-6426 GCF_000695815.1 Acanthisitta chloris
CTCTGGCAGAGGATCTAGCAGAAATCCCCTGACTCTCGGGAAAGGCACTGCCCACTGTGGGCACGGCAGGGCCGTGGGATGGCAGGGACACGGGTGCCACAAGGCTCCGGACTGGGAGCGGCAATAGATGGCTGGAGGAAGGATAAACGGCTCTCCGAAGGTGTTTGGCACCAGCATGGCTGGAAAAGTTCTCGCCACGCCAAAGCACACACGGCGCCTTGGATCTCTGCAGCCTTTCATTCCCCTGATGTTGCAGAACAGAATCTCGTGATTTATGGGGCTCTGCGGGGGTCGTTTCCTCCACTCATTCAAGGGGTCACGAAGCAAAACTGCTGCCTGTCCCCTCTGTGTGCCTGCAGAGCACAGGGGTCCCAGCAAGATGCCTGGGGTCCCTGCGTGCCGGGCAGAGCTGAGACCTGGGCACGTCCCCCTGGAGAGCTGTGCAGCAGGCAATGACCTGTGAGGGATCAGGGGACAGCTGAGAATGAGGGGGGCAGATTTTTGATCTGAAAATGAGTTTGTTTAGAGGTGTGTAAGTAGCCTAAGACTACTCTGGGTTTATTCCTCTCTGCCTGGCTCCAGTGCCCAGCCCCCCAGGGAGGAGAATGCTTTGCCACAGCCTGTGCTCACTTCAGGCTGAACACAGGGGCAGGAGCCTGGCTGTGGGGCTGAGGGTCACCGCTGAAAGCCAAGGAAGGCTGGGCCCCAGCTTCCAGATCTTTCTAAATTAAAAACACAGGAGGCAAACCGACACGACGTGCCCCTTTGCACACACGCCAGCATGATGCGGTCACGGCAGAGCGTGGCTGGAGGGTGGGGACGTGGGGGGCACTGGAGCCTACCTGGAGCTTGCCCACTGACAAGCAGCGCCCAGGTGATGCCCAGGCTCCCGGCCAGCCCCTCCTCACTCTCCATCTGTGAAAACTCTCAGCAGAGGAATGTGCTGCTCCCTCGGCAGCTAGGGCAGACTGGCTCTGCCTTCATCCCGCCCAGGACACCTGCCAGCCTCCTCCTCCCTGCTCTGTTTGTTGTTGTTCTTCTCTAGGACTGGTTTGGTTTTGGCATACCTGAGGCTGTGAAACAGGCTGAGGGGTCTCACCCCGTAGGTTCAGGCTTCTGCCCATGTCCAGGCGCTCAGCTGCTGCTGGTGGAGTTTCTCTGTGTCTGTTCCGAAGGCTTTCGGGTCTCTTTGGCCGGTGTGTTCCCAAACGCTTCACCTCCCAGTAGCTCATTTTGGGGCTCTTGGCACAAGCACTGGGCGGTGCTGCGACCTGCCGGCAGGCAGCGGCGTTGGCTGGGACTGTGGTGGCCCTGGGAGCCTCCCCACTGGTGCTGGGACACGGTGGGATTGCCAGGCACAGCCTCTGCTCCATGGCCAGGGAAGCTCTGGGTCAGGTGGGCTGATGCGACTCGTGCACAGCCAAATTATTGCTCGTGGTACCAGGAAAACACATCCCTTGGGAATGACGAAGTATTGAACAGGGTTGGGGCAGTGTGGCAGGGCTGGAAAAGCCATCGATATTAATGGAATTGTGGCTTGTATCAGCTAGTGTGGGACAGGGATCAATCCCCTCCAGTGCACAGACATGAGGTGTCCCTGCTGCAGAGGCAGCTCTGGTGCTACTGTTCCCCAACACCCCCACATAGGTCTCCAGCCCTGACTCTGTGTCAGGGACCCTTTGTTTGAGGGGACCTGATCAGCTACTTCTCCCAGAGCTACACACAACGGATTTGGCTCCTGAATTGTCACAGCAGCTTCAGAGACATAAAGGTAATTGAGCTCCTGAGCACATAGCTTGGCTCCAGGTGTCTCAGTCCCTGCAGCAATAGCTTATCCAAGCTTATTTCACTGCCACTTCCTTTTTGCACCAACAAATCCTGTCCCCAGTTTCCCCCAGTTTACCTGATGAGAGCCCAGTGTTCTCCCTGTCTGTGACATCCCTGTGTCGATACAGTTCTGGCTCTGGGAGCAGTTTGTGTGCTTCAGATAAAGAGATTTCCCTTTGCACAGCTCTTCCTGCTCACCTGATCTGACTTCCATCTCCCTAGTCACATGCTTTAGTCACAACACAGAAATTGCTTGTGTTTTTATTTCCACACACTCATCTCAGTGAAATCTTGCACTGAACAACCCTGTACCAGCCCCTTGGGCTGAAATGCCTTTCTGGGCTTTGCAGATGTCAGGTCATGGTTCTGCCCAAATAACAACTGTCAGATTATCAAGCAGACAAGGCTTCTGCCAAACAGACAAGTGGCTCAGCCAGCACAGCAGTGGCCACTAGCACCATCTCACCCACACCAAGAGGCAGCAGCGACACCACAGCAATGGAGTTATTTATTGAAATAACATTTGTTCCCATTTATCGAACACAGATCCGGCACTGAGGACGGGCTGGACCAACAAGGAGGGGTGCAGGTACAGAGCTGAGGACACAGAACACCTGACAGCTGGTTCTGCATGGCTGTAGCAGCCTGGAGTTACAGGTTTAAAGTGCTGCTCACACCTGACCTTGGAGAACTGGCTCTGCAGAGTTGGGTTGCTCTAATGGCTGTCTGACCTCTGGAAGAGACATTTCATTCTACTTAGCACCAAATCTAATTTTACAGTAAGTATAAATATACATATTTAAAATCCATTTAATCCATTAGTAATTTCTGAGCATTTACATCGGACAGAGTAAAAAATTTAACAAATGCTAAAAACAGCTTTTCAGTATCCTCTGAGACTCTGCCAAAAACTCAGTCATCACTGGAGCATGTGAGGAGTCGGTTTGTAAAGTACTGAGAGCACTTGGTGTGTAGTTCTGAGCCTGGTAAGGGTTAACCAAGTCTTCAGACTTGGGAAATGTGCAGGTCCTGGGTTGGTCCCTCATGTGACCCAGAGGGATCCTAAAAGTGCAAGTCTGCTTCTGTCACAGTGTGTGGCACCTGCACAGCTCCTGGTGGGCAATGCAAATGCTCATGGGTGGAGGCTGGCACTGCTGTGCTCCCGACCAGCAAGGCCTGAAGCCTTTCTGAGCAGTTCAGCTCCACCACAGCACTGAGGAGTACTGGTCCCCTCTTTACTGTGGCTATTCTCCTGTGTACAGACATGTCCAAATGGGTCATTCTGTGCTGGTCACTGGTTAACCCACCCTAACTGGGACCAAGAGCTTGAGTCATGACGCTCAAGCCAAGCTGCCAGCCCTGGGTGTGTGGGGATATTCCTGCAGAGGATTTCACGCTGCAGAACAGGCTTTGCTGGGCCCTCAGCCCAGCTCATTCTGTGCTCAGGCTGTTCTGACATGAAAAGCTGCCTTTGCTAAGGTTTAGGAGTACAAACACCTGCTCAGGGACAGCACAGACAGCAGCACCGTTATTAACATATTTACACCATAAGTTAAAGGGGCAGGCAGAGGGATCCAGCACGAAAGAGAAGCTGGGGCCATCCAGATAGCATTAGCCTAGTTGCTAGCAAGCTTGGGGCAGACAGAGAAGCCCCTGAGGGCTACTGATGCCTTGTTGTGCAGAGCAGGCTCCTGGGAAATCGCTGTTCCCTTTGCAGGAGGTGCAAATGGAAGCTGTGTCCTCCCAGTGCTGGACAGCCCTCGCTTGCTCTGGGCTAGGCTCCGTTTGCGCCGGCCTTGCTGCTCTGGGACGCTTCCATTTTGGCCTAGGGGCAAGAGAAAGGGGCAGACTTTAGGCAGCACCAATACAAAAGCTTCCAGACAGTCAAAATCTTTTCTGCAGGTGTCTTCCCATCTACCATGGGAAGCTGCTCTGGAGAGTAACAGCTGACAAAGCACAGAGATCTTCAGGGTACGGGAGATAAGTCAGTCTGGACTCCCAGACTTGCCCAAAGCAGCATCCCAGATGTGCACGTGAGCAGCTAAAGTGAAATCAAATATTCAGAGAGAAACTGGGCAAAAGAAAGCGCATCACTGCATTATTTTTTTACAGATACAAAGTGGCCCCTAACACTCTGGAGGTTCCAAGGAAAGGCTGCTCTGTCCTCGTGGCCCAAAGCAGATTATTAAGGAAGAGTACAGGGACATACAGGTAACCTCCCCCAGTGCTCTGCTCCCTCCCCATTTTGACAGATCCCTGCCACATGTTGTGTTTTTGTATTTAACAGCCCTCAGTGCAGTTGTCATCCAGTTTCTCCAGCTTCTCCTTCAACTCAACATTCATAACATCCTGTAGCACAAAATTCCACAGTTTGTGTTGTGTGAAGAACAATGTCCTTTGGGAAGTCTAAGAACTCTGACCAGCTCACCTCTCGTGGGGGATTAACCGGTGCTTCCGAGACTGGCAACTTCTCCATTGGCTGAGACACAAACTCTTCAGTCTTTAAGAAAAAAGCAGCTGTAAGTCACAGAACCCTCTTGGAAAGGTCTGGACCCCATGGAACCCCCTCTCCCTTCTGAGCAAGGCTGTTCCCTGCTCGCTCTGTGTTGGCATTCCCATCATTTCCGCAGTACAATTTATGTGGAAATATTTCTGGCAGTTGACACAATATTCTCCT
>NW_008682426.1:6472-7409 GCF_000695815.1 Acanthisitta chloris
CCTGATGCTGAGAACCATATGCTCTGGCTTTCTTACCCTAGATTATTTTGGCTCCTTTTGTCCTGGAGAACTCAGCCCAAGTTTACCAGGAGATCTGAAAATAAGTGCCCTTTAACTGGCTCCTCTGAGCTAAATGTGCCTGGGTTGAGGTCTCTCAGTTTAATGTAGAGCTTGAGTGCTCCTTGGCTGGAGGGCAGTACCATGGCACTGAATAACCAGCTGTTCCCAACAACAGGACCAGTTGTGCCTCAGCAGATCCCTGGTCCCTTCCCTTCTCTCAAGTCAGAACATGCAACTGTGAGGCTTTGGGGGAAAAACAGTGCTAGAACTGCTTGTGCTCTGTGCCATGGTGTCAAACATTGGTTTTGCCTAGCTTTGGAAAGGTTTGCTCACACTCAATTCCCAAAGATTTCAGCAGAAGACACATTTGCCTGCTTGCAGACTGCTGTTTTCTAACCTTCCTTCCCTGCACAACAGGGGCAGGATCCAGGAGGGTCTCCTGACTTTCAAGCACGGATGTCATCACTCCAGCAGCTTCACCTGTCTGGGGAAGAACAGAGAGTTCAGCACAGCCATAACTTCAGAGCACTCGGAGGATCAAAGAACAAGATTCCTGCCACAGGCCTTCATTTTTGTAATGTGTAATGGTTGAACTATTAACCTGAACGTTTTATTCCAACAACTCACCTTGTTCTGTGGAATGGGAACAGATTGTGGCTTTATGTCTATTAAGTACAAGGCACGGGAAAGCAGGAGCAGAGAAGGGGGAACATTCTCCTTCAAGTGCAGATCCAGCCACTGTCGGAAGAAAACAGAAGGAAAAGAACTATGTGAGTACTTATTTATACAGCACTGTTTGCCCTTAAAGCAATCTTGAGTTTGGCTAATACAGTTTTACGTTACCACGGCAAGAAGAAACAGTCCTGAAAAGTTAGGA
>NW_008682426.1:7431-11114 GCF_000695815.1 Acanthisitta chloris
TTTCCAGCACTGGGGAGGTACCAACATCACCACTGACAAACAGCCAAAGGTGAAAGCTGTTGAATTACCTACAGCTTAGTGCTCAGCTCTGCAGGTGAGGATCCATCTGAAACTTGTGTTTCTGTCCTCAGAGGAACTTGTCCCACCAGCCCAGGCCGGGGCATACTCACCTGCCCGAGCTGCTCCTTCAGCTGCTCCTCCGAGAGCCCCAGCGACCGCATCCCCCTGGCCCTGCACGCGCTCTGCAGCTCCGACACGCTCAGGACGCCGACCCCTTCCTTGGCAATCATCTGCAACGAATGGGAATGTTCCTATCCAGGCACAGAGTAAGCCAAGCCCCTGATGTACCTGCAGTGACTTCTGGAGGTCCCCAGTCCAGCCTCCATTTGTGCTGTGAGCCCCTCTAGGGATGGGGATTTCACAACCTCCAGACAACTGTTCCTTTGTTTACCCACTCACTGGTTTTAGTTCTTTTTCTCCTCAAGTTGTAATTCCTCTTGCTGCAGCTTATGGCCATTACCTGTCATCCCTCCACTCTGCACCCCTAAGTCTGGATCCATTTTCAAATAACCCCATTATGCAGCTGAAAACCACAAGGAGATTCTCTCTTGGCGTTCTCCAGGCTAAATAAATCTGGATGCTTATACACTAACATAAACTCCTAGTGAATCCAGTTGCTTAAAATCTGCTGTTTCCACACAATATTCATTCCAGAGCTGGAACCTCTGTTTTTTTTATAAGATAGCATGACTCCAGAATGCAATGTTCTAAACAGTGACACTATCTGTAGTGTCACCCTTGTCAGGGCTCCCCAAAGACTGCAACGTGCAGGGAGATGGCTTCTGTTTTCTTCTGGGAGCTCTCATGGAGAGCATCCCAACTCCTATAAATGCTAAACTTCACCCTGAGGATGGTGTGTGGGTAGGGACACAGCCTCAAGTGCAGCAGGCAGTGGTTCAGAGGGCAGAGCCTGCAAGCACACACTCCACCAAAGCAGTTCTTCTGCGCTGTTTCAGACTCACTTCATCATCTGCCTTGATGGTCCTGAGCCTGAGCAGCAGCTGGAAGCGGAGCAGGTTGTTGGTGCCGATGGGCTGCAGCTCCAGCAGTTTGCAGAGAGCCACCAACTGCTGCCGCTCCAGGTGTTCCAGGGTCAGCTCATCCTCAAAGAGCTTGGAGAAGCGGACGATCTCCTGCGTGCTGGGCCGGTGGCCGCTGTGACGGATCTAACAAAGGCCAAAAGGCAAACACACATCAGCAGGGTCACCATCTGGGAATCCTCTTTCCCCCCTTCCCACTTCTCACACTGGAATTCCTGTCTCTGATGGAAGCAGGATGATAAAGTGAAACTGTTCTTGAGTGTCCACTGGAAGGGTTTCACAGGGTGAAACTTCCACTGTTCCACGGCAAGAATTCCTGTCAGTGGGGTCAGCAGGGATTACCTGCAGGAGGCACCCAGGGAACAGCCCCGACAGGGCAGCTCTGTGTGGTCAGACCTCTCCACAATCCTGTACCAACCCTGTGTTCTCTGCCCAAAGGTGTGTGAGTGCCATCACTGCCACCCCCAGCATGGCCTGTCCTACCTGGTGCACGTAAGAGGAGAATTGTTTCCCTTGCCCCGTGTCTGCCTTGTTCCTTTTGGCCATCTCTGCGATGGTCTCCCGCAGAAACTTTGCTAATTCCAGCTTTGCATTTAACTTCTTCTTCTGCTTCTCTTCCTTTGTTGGGGAAATAAAATGGAATTAGAAATCCCACTTGGAAATCAGGAGGGAGGGAATTCTGGGAAAGACAGGAAATAAGACTTCAGCTCTGAAAGCACTAGGCCTTGGTTACTGCAGGAGATGGAATTGCTGTGCATGTTCAATCACTGTTTACAAGCTTCAAACTCTGCTGTTCAGCTCAGGAATAAGCTGGGAATGTCTGACCCAGACGTGTGGGTGAGGCTGACCCTCACTCCCAGCAGCAAGCAGGGAACAGCAGCTCTGTGCACCTGCACAGATGTTCTGAGGAGCTCTACACCCTCAGAGGGGCACAAACCTTTTTTGACTCCGTCTCAAATGTTGAGGGCAGCATTTCAGGGAAAAACTCTGCTGTTCAGCTCAGGAATAAGCTGGGAATGTCTGACCCAGACGTGTGGGTGAGGCTGACCCTCACTCCCAGCAGCAAGCAGGGAACAGCAGCTCTGTGCACCTGCACAGATGTTCTGAGGAGCTCTACACCCTCAGAGGGGCACAAACCTTTTTTGACTCCGTCTCAAATGTTGAGGGCAGCATTTCAGGGAAGAGCTTCAGGAATACAGGTAACAGGAATTCCATGAAGGGAACAATGACAAAGACCAGGAAGGGAACCAGCCGGAAGAGATCTGCACAAGTTCTCAGCAGCTGTACAGAGAGGAGCACAGCAGAGATTATCCTTCAGCCAGACACCCAAAATGTTTTCCACAGAAGCGGTTAAGCCTCTTAACTGCATCATTTTTCCAGGTGTTCCAGCACTTACCCTTCGCCTCTCCCTCCTGGTGAGCACCTGCCCGTGGAGCAGCCTCCACACCATCCTGGCAGCCACCTTGGTGTCAATCCAGAGCAGGTGGAATCCGTTGTAGTAATGCTTCAGCTCATCCACAACTTTTTGGCGCAAAGACTTTTTTCCCGTGGGAGCCTCCACGACCTGTTTTGTTGGCGCTTTAGCAGGTTTAGTTCCCTGGTTCACAGCACTTCCACCAGGTGGAGATTCATCCCGGAGCTGCTGCTGTGGGCAGGTGGAGGTGTGCAGGGTGTGAGCAGGTGAGCGAGGCAAGGCAGTGCCCACGCGGGCACGGAGCAGCCAGGGATGGGCTTTGGAGTCTCTTAAAGTCCAGGTTAAATGGGAATCCACCAGCTGGACAAGAGTGATGGCTGGAGAGTACGGAGGGCCAGAGTGCGCGAGGAGGTGGGAACCTCTGAAACTGGAGAGGGGTTTGAGTAAGAACAGTGCAGTAAGGCCAAAGTATCAAGGCCTCACAGCCAAATTAATGTCCTCAGTGCCACATTAACCCTGTGAAACTGACCCTGTGGCTGCCTCAGTACCTGAGACTCTGAACCCTCAGCAACGGGTGAAATTCCAAGAACTCATCCCACACTAACAACTCAGCTCTGGGGGGAGAACAGCCCACACAGACCCCACTGTGCCTCTCAGGAGCCTTTCACCAACCGTAGGGGACAAACGGGGCCGACGGCAAACAAAAACCCCCAAAGCTTCATCCCCAATCCAGCACACGGAACAGAAACAGGATAGATAGGGATCAGGGTCGAGAAGAGGAACAGGATCAGGCTGAAGATGAACAGAATGAGGATGAGAAATGGGATCGGATGAAGGATGAACAGAATGAGGATGAGGATGAGAAATGGGATCGGATGAAGAACAGGATCAGGATGAGGATGAGGATGAAGATGAGGAACAGGATGAAGACGAGGATTAGGATGAGGATGAGAAATGGGATCGGATGAAGAACAGGATCAGGATGAGGATGAGGATGAAGATGAGGAACAGGATCAGAATGAGGAACAGGATCAGGATGAGGATTGGGATGAGGAGCAAGATTAGGATGAGGAGGATTGGGATGAAGAACAGGATCAGAATGAGGAGCAGGATCAGGATGAGGAGAAGGATTGGGATGAAGCACAGGATCGGGGTGAGGATCAGGAAGA
>NW_008682427.1:0-1807 GCF_000695815.1 Acanthisitta chloris
CTTTTCGGAGAAATTTTAAAAAGGGATCGGAGCGAAAAGAACAGAGCCTTTTCCGAGGGCAGCTTGCGGGCAGAGTGTACGTGCGTGTCTGTGCGCGTGTGTGTGCGTGTGCGCAGGATCCACCCCTGGAACTTTCCCCCCTCAACTCTCGCCTGTTTACTGATCTCAACCCAGAGGGCTGCTCGGAGTATAATCCATCTGAACCTCTTCCCTTTTTTATACCCAGGCGACGTCATCCTGGATTTAGTTCCTGGTAATATGCAGATGACAAACAAAACCAGATTTGATTTTTTTTTCGCCCCTTTTTTGGTGGGGAAGAGGTGGGGGTTACACAAAGGAGTGAAAGAAGTCCGAGTCTGTGTATTGAGAATTAATGAAATTAACGTAATCCTTTCCATTAGTGGGCTCTTTTGAAAGGCCCCAGATTTAGGCTTGATCTCTGCTGCACCGGCTAATTGCCCAGGTTAATCTTATTAATGCCATTGTGCAGAAGTGGTTAGCAGCTCCTAGCCTTGTCTATTATGCACCTACTTTGGTCGTGTTAGTTCACATTAGTGAGTGCGATTTCCTCTGTCTGAAGCTCAGATTCATTATTTATGCTTCGAATTGGTTAAGAAGCCCTTTTTTAAAAAAAAAAATAAACTTCGCTATAACTCTGCAACTCTTCCCCCCACCCCCCAAGTGTTTCTGTAGTAGAGTTTGAATCTCGCGTCCCCCGGCTCAGAGAACTGAACGGGCATTGAGAAGCATGCGTTCCTCTGATTTAAGCTTTATGCAGTGAAGCAACAAGGTCTTCACTGAGTAAATGAATTATTTTTTTTATCATTTTCTAGATCACCTGGCGGAACAAGGACGAGTGAATGTTGTAAACTTCTCTCTCTCGTTTTTTTTGAACAGATTCCGATTCAGACTTTTTATTTTTAAAACAAGCTAGGAGGTGCAAATGTTAATGACCAGTGCCATCTCAAATCCCCGGGTGTGGTAGGTGTTCCGATTTGCTTCTGATCCATCTTTATAATCTCTTCTGTTTTTAATCTTTCATTTTCTAGTTTAGAAAACAAAACCCATAAAGTTGCAACGATACGGAGAACTTTATATTTTGCATATTCCGTGAATTTTAAATTGGAGCAATTTTAAATCCCTAAAACTCTTCCTATTAAGAGGTTTGGCTCTCCTGGTAGCTGGCTCTTGTGATTTGCAGAATACTTCGTCTGTCACGACTGTCACTGGGAATCCACAGGAGGTGAACTGAATAAGATTAGACTATTTACCCCATCAACTCTCCATCAAAGAAGGTAGGAAATTGTACGCATGAAATGAAAACAAGCCATCAAGTTCCGTTTACGAGGAACACATTATTTTTCCCCAACAAAGAACATCCTCGTTAGCGCTTAGTTGCACTTTATTCTTCCTTTCGTCGACATTCCAGGATTTAAAACCGCACCTGAGAATGTTCTAAACCAAGACACTATTTCTAGCAAAAGTCTTGTATAAACGTTAAAGAAAAACAACGCCAGGACTAAATTCTCGCTTATCCATCGCGATGTGAATAATTACTAACATCGTTCCCTTTAGTTTATAAATTATCTACCGATCCATTTCTTTCCGCTTTTGGCATGTAGACCTGAGTACCGTGCAAATTTGATGGAAAGTATTTGACAGAAGGTTGGGGGGTTTTCTATTAGATTTGGGATTTCTGTTGTTGTTTTGAGGAATTATTTTTGATTGTTTGTTTGGTTTGGGGTGGGTTTTGGGGGGAGTTTCGAGCTGGTTTGCTGGTGGGCTTTTTGGTCAGTAATTCCCTGGG
>NW_008682427.1:1825-2044 GCF_000695815.1 Acanthisitta chloris
GCGCTGCTTAATGCCTCCATCGGGATGCTCGTTCACGTCCTCAGCGGCTCTGCAGCAATGCGCGGTTAGCATCCCTCGGGTGGGCTGTGCCCCCCCGGCCGGGAACGGGGCTCCGGCCGAGCCGCGCTCGGCGATCCCGGGAGAACCAGGCCTGAAGGGATGCCGAGCGCTCTCGCCCCGTCCCGAAGAGCAGCATCCCCGCGGCTGCCCTGGGGGTGT
>NW_008682428.1:0-538 GCF_000695815.1 Acanthisitta chloris
AGGGGCTGTCCAGGCAGATCTGTCCCAGGGGGCAGCAAAGGGGACAGGGGCCATGGGTTTTGTTCCTACTTGATTTTTAAGAAGGGAATATCTTATTTTTGTACGTTTTTATAAACTCATCAGTGTGTGCACCCTGGCATTTTTATACTCCGTCCCAGTCTCCACTCTGGGCCTGCCCCCCTATCTCCTATTTCACCTGCTTTTCCTTCTCCCACACCCATTTTACATGGCATGTTCTCCTCACACCTCCCCGTGCCCCCCATGCCTGCTGCCACCCACCACAGCGTCGGCCAGTGCTGTGCATGTGTGGACTGTGCTGGTGTCCCCGAGGTGTGGCAGTTTAAGTCTGAGGGTCCAGCTGGCTGGGCCGAGCCATGGGGCAGAGTGCTGGGCTGGCACTGCACTTGTAGTGGAGGGGGTGGAAGGGGTCCTGGCAGCACTGCTGCCAAAAGGTGCCAGTGTGGCCAGGGGGCCGTACTGCTCAGCATCCTGGCACGGGACTATGAGCTGCTGGGCCGGCCTGCTTGGAAATGTCTGT
>NW_008682428.1:816-3538 GCF_000695815.1 Acanthisitta chloris
CTTTTTTTTTAATATCTATATTAGTAAAGGCCGAAGACATTTTGTACTGAACTGCTGCATCCGGTCCTTTGGGAGGAAGGGGTGGGAAGGGAATCCTGTGCAGCTGGGCTGGGGCTGTAATGCATGCCCTGGGACCTCCCCGCTGAGTGTGACTCAGTCGTTCCTGACTGCGTGCAGAACCGGTTGTGGCCGGGGCAGCCTCCAACTGCCTGCTGAAGGAGGATTGCTCTGGCCACATTCCTATGTGGCCCTGTCCCTGGCAGGGGGCTGTGTGAGGGGCTTTCCGGTGCCTCCCCATCCTCCTGGTGTTCCCAGGCCTCCCCAAGGCTCTGCCATCCCCAGGCCTCTGCCATCCCCATTCCTCCACAGCCTGTTGCCTGGAGAAAAGGTGTTGCTCTGCCCTGTGCTCCCATGCCCAGGGCAGGATCAGACTCAGCCACACCATGCCAGTTTTGGCCAGCACACCCCAGTCCCTTCTCTGGTATCTTGAGCCAGAGCTGGATGCCTCTAACAGTACTTGCCCATCCCTTCACTTCTCCATCTAGAAGCCCCCGAGGAGGTCACATCCCACTGCAGAACCACTTGCCACCTCTGTGGCTGCCTCTGATGGAAGCTGGCATTTCCAGGCTGCTTTAGTAAAGGCAACAGGTTTATTTTGCTCATTCCAGCAAGCTTTCCAACAAGCTGTGCCACCGGGAGAGGGCTCGCTTGCAGTGCCATGTGTGCTGCCAGCCCTGCCACCAGTGTGAGGTCCCAGCATGAGCTTACCTTGGCACCTGATCCTGTCACAGCAGCCTGGCCCTGCCTGAAGCATGGGGAGGCTGTTGAACTCTGCAGGAGGAGCAGGTCCCCAGTCTTTGGGCTTGCTCTGGGCTGGGACTGGCCCCAGGGCAGGTTTGGCACTATGGCAGTACCTGAGGCAGCCTAAAACTCCAGCTTTGTGCAGGGGAGGGTGGCACAGCCCAAATCCCCCCCTCCAGGTCCCTCTGGTCCCTGCTGTGTGGGGCCAGGGTTCCTCTGGGAAAGCGACTCCTCCTGGGTGGGATCACAGTCTGGGGCTGGGCTGCGGGATGCCCTAGACACAGGTGCAGTCCTGGGCCAGGATGTTGGGCACTGTCTCGTACTTGAAGGAGTACCCGCCGTCAGAGGTGGTGCGGACACGCAGGGAGCGCATGGTGCCAGGCAGGGCGGCACAGCACAGCTGCACACCCAGCCGGGCTGCACAGCTCCCATGGCAGTAGTGGAAAACAAAGCTGCTGGGATGCACGATCCACTTGTCCCAGCCCAGCTCCTCAAAGGAGATGTTGAGCGAAGCCCGGCGGCAGTTGGTATGGGCAGCCAGATCTTCAGATGGGTGTTGCAGCAGGCTCAGGGCGGCTGGGGACCAGGGCACAGCGGAGCGACGAGCCCTCTCACTGCCCCTCGCCTGGGTGGTGGCCACCAAGAAGGGCATCTTATCCCCATCAGCCAGGCAGGGGCAGGCAGGGCAGCGCACTAGGAGTACAAAGAGCGGCTGCAAGAGCTGGGGCAGCAGCACTGGGGCCAAGTGAAACACTGTCCAGTGCTCGGGTGTTTGCTCTGCCATGGCTGTCACTGGCACCCGGCCCTGTGGCAACAGGGCCAGCACATCAGGGGCTGAGTGGTTGGGGGCGGCTGAGGGGCCAGTGTAAAACCAGAGCTGGGCAGAAGTCACCACGCGACTCAGGGTGTGCGCTGAGGGCTGGAAGAGGTAAGTGAAAGTTCCTTCTTCCTCCAGCAGCTTGTCCGGCTGTGTGGGCTCACAGGGCACATCTGTGGGGGGAAAAAGATGATCAGGGTGTGTGTCCAAACCTGGGGAGAGTCCCGAGTGCCAGGTGGCAGGTGGGATGTTGCAGGGGGTTCTCTGGGGTGCTGGCAAGGCACCTGGCTGCCAGCACGACCTGTGTCAGGGTGTGGAGGAGCTGATGTCTAGAGCTATGCAGCAGTTGCTGTGCTCTGTCCCACAGCTGAGCCCTGCTGTGCCCTAGGTTGGTCTGTTACTGCTGCTCCTGTCCCTCCATGTCCTGCTGTTTCCCATCATCCTGCCCCATAGCTGGTCATCCTGCCCCTTCCCCCCACATCCACATCCACATCCACATCCTATCCTATCCCCCAGCATCCTGCCCCATGTCCCAGTGTTGTGCTTTATAGCTGATCATCCTGCCCCATCCCACAGCATTCTGCCCCATCCCCTAGGATTCCTTCCCATTTTCCATTACCTAGCATCCCATCCCTATTCCACTCTGCCTGCTCCTTGGCCCTCCCCATGTCTCCACATCCTGCCTGACCAGCTGTTCCCCAACCTCTCAGCACCATCTTGTATTGCCTGCCCCTCTCCCCTGTCCTGGTTTGCTCTGCCTGTCCCTGCCTGCCATACCTATCCCCATCCTAGCTCTCCACCAAACCTTGCCCATGCTCATGCCCCAGCCTGGTGTAAAAAAGTCCTCTCCCCTTTGCCCCCCAGCAGCCTCTCCATCCTGCAGCATCTGTGTTACCCCGAGCCCCCACCCTGCTTCACCCCTCTGCCCTCTTCATTCCACCAGGATGTTCTTACCTGTGGAAGGGAATAGGATCACCTGGGAGGTGTCCTCCAGCTCCTCCGGCTCAACTTCAGTGTCTTCAAGGATGTCTCTCCGGTGTATCCTCCTTGCTTCCATCTGTGGCTCCTCCTGGAGAACCGGGGGGCTCAGGTGCTCCAGCACCC
>NW_008682428.1:4029-4370 GCF_000695815.1 Acanthisitta chloris
GGTCGGCCCCCGCCCCGGTGCAGCCGGCGAGGGCCGTAGTGGGCAGTATGGCAGGCAGCAGGTGCAGGAGGAGCAGCATGACCGTGGGCCGTGCAGAGGGCTGGTGGCTCAGGGGGCTCTGCTGCGGGCTCCTGCCTGCCTGCCCAGCCTGTCTGCCCACTGCGCTCCCCCCGGGGCAGGGTGGCATTGAGATCTGTCTAACACTGACGCAAACGTCTGCTCGCCGTGAATATTATCTCTGGGCTGTGAAAGCGCTGAGACGTCTGGAATGTGAGGACTGCAAGGACAGTGTGGTCTGGGGGGGCCGGCGCCCAGGCAAGGGGGTGTGTGTGTGTGGGATG
>NW_008682428.1:4466-6438 GCF_000695815.1 Acanthisitta chloris
TGGGCTGTGGGCAGGGTGTTGCCAGGAAGGTTTTCCTGTGCTGGCAGGGACAGAGGGGGCACCCTGGGTGAACTTTGCAGCTGGTGGTGCTGGGTGCCCCCCATGGTGGAGGAGCTGCAGATCTGGGGCTTTGTGGGGGATTGTGGGAGCTGACAGCAGTTGTGCACAACAGGAAAATCTAGGCAAGGACCTGATGGGGTTCAGAGCCCTGCAAGGCTTTGGTATGAGGGAGGCATGTTGCTGGGCACTGGGATCACTGTGACACTCCAGGGCAACCAGGGTGTGAGGATAGGGCCCCGGTGAGAGCAGGCTGGGGGGTGGGATGGCTGTGGCATCTCCAGGACAGTCTGAAGGATGGCAAGGTCCTGGAGACATGAAGCAGGAGAGATGGCAAGAGGTCCCTGCACTGCTTGGAGCTGGGGGAGGCTGGGGCAGCTTGAGGAGGGGAAGGAGAAGAGGTGAGGCAGAGCCAGGCCAGCTGGAGACCTCACAGCAGTGCCAGAAGGATACTGGGGTGCTGTTTCGAGTGGCTGGCCACAGGCTGGCTCACAGGGTGGGACTTACAGGAGAGGTACAGGCTGCAAGGGGACCCAGTTCCCTTCCTCTCATTGCTGCCTGAGGGAACAGTGCCAGGTGTTCCCCATCTGTCAGCACTGCCTGCCCTGTGGGTGGTGGGGAGCCTGTGCATCTCTGCTCCTCCTGCAGCCTAGTGTCCTGCACATCCTGTCCACTACAGCCTGGCATCTCATGCAGCATCCAGTGTGGCTCATCCCACCCTGTGCAGCGTGTCTGGCATGGCATGTCCTGTCTCACTGCGGTCTGGTGTCCCGCTCAGTGTACGCTATGCCATGCACCCCACACAGTGTGCTGTCTTCTGCCGCTGGCCGAGCCAGCCCAGAGGCACAGCCGGGTCTGCAGCACCTCAGCTCTCTGGGGTGGCTCCCGCCAGGCTGCTATACATAGGTAGGCCAGCCCTGCCTCGCCAGGCGCTGAATGGAGCAGGCTCAGTCTTATCAACTCAGCGTGTCATCAGAGGGTATTTTTGGGGACAGCAGCTGCAGGCATTTGTAACGCTTGGTCCCTGCGCACTGACACCCAGGAGCAGAGTCAGGGGAAGAGGCAGGAGCTGGGTGCCAGCACTGGGAGACACAGAGAGGCGGTGGAGGTATGTGCATGGGGCAGGGGGCTGGGCTGGAGGGCTACGTGGGGCAGGGTGATCGGGGAAGGAGGTGGTTGAAGGCTGCAGTGGGGTGGTTGAGCCATCAGAGCTGTCCATGTCTGCAGGGGCTGCTCTGGAGTGGCCCATGGGTCAGGGGAGCATGTGGCCAGGGAGGTGGCACTGTCCCAGGGCTAGGGGTCTGGGAGGAGAAGTTGGCCCTAGCCCCTGTTGCTCCTTGGGGACCAGCCCTCTCCCACCGTCCCCTCTGGCGCATTCAGGGAATATTTTTGTTTCCCCTCCCCCTGCCTGAGCAAGGCAGAGACATCCTTGCTCCAGCGCTGGCCATGGTTGTGGGCAGAGGCTGGGGTGCACTCACCTGGGGAAGGCACAGAGCACCCTACCCCACTCCTGCCCATGGTGGTGAGCGCTGTTACCCACAGCACTGGAGATGGAGGCAGTGCCCTCCAAAAGCAGGACTCACCACCCCAACCTTTCCTTTGCCCCTGAGGCTGATGGTTTCCAGTCGTGGCTTTCAGTGCACAAAGGCTGGATCCTGTCCATGGGACCACACTCTGGAGGGGGACCTGCTCCCAGGGGAGCCCTGCTTTGCCCAAGGGCCTGGCCCTGTGGGGTGGCCACCGGGCACAGTGTGTCCCCTGCCCATCCAAGTCTGGGAGGAAGTGCCTGGATCCTGCCAGAGCCTCGCGGCCCGTGACAGCCTCGTGTCAGCACCTGCCTGCAGAGCCGGCCCAGATGCTGCAGGAATGTGGCTCTGCCACCACACGATACTGCTGGAATGCCCGGCGGGTGGGG
>NW_008682428.1:6501-9918 GCF_000695815.1 Acanthisitta chloris
TAGGCAGAGGTCCCCCACCCCTGGAGCTAAGGTCCCCTCTGCAACCTTGGGGTAGGCTATGAGTGCCCCAGCCCCTCAGGGTGCAAAGAGCCTCCTCTTGTCACCTCTCCCAATGCTACTGTGCTGGAAAATGGGTGATTTGAATGAAGTGGAAGCATATGCAGTGGGGCTGACTGCTCAGAGTGGAGGTGTTGCTCCTGCAGCACGGGGTGTCTGCTGGAGGCTTCACTCAGGATGTGGGTCTCCCCTGGTGGGACACCACACTGGTCAGCCCCTTTGTTGAAGTCTGAGTCCCAACCCTGGCTGGTCTCTGCATCCTCACAGGCTGATGGTCCCCGCTGATGGTCCCCACTGATGCTCCGGCCAGCTGCCTGCCGTGACCCCAGGGAGGTGGCGATGGAGGGGTTCAGGGGAGCCCCCAGATTCCTGGCCTACCCACGTGCCTTCACGGTCCAAAGTGGCACTGATGCACTCCTGAGCTGCCAGATCATGGGTGATCCGCGGCCAAGCATCCTCTGGGAGAAGGACAAGAACCCCATTGAACCCTCAGGCCGTTTCCATATGGAGGCCAAGGGGGATCTGTACAGCCTACTGGTGTCCCGTGCCACCCCCAAGGACAGTGGGCTTTATGTTTGCAAGGCCAAGAACAGTGTTGGCGAGACTTATGCTGCCACTGCACTCAGGGTGGAGGTGGCAGAGCCCCAAGAGGAGGAGGAATGCTTGGGCAGTGAGGCGCCCGCTTTCCTTGTTGCCCCCTCATCCATGCGAGTGTGCCGGGGGGAGGATGTGATGTTCACCTGCAGGGTGTCTGGGCAGCCCTGCCCAGTGCTGGAGTGGGAGAAGGATGGGCACAAGCTCTCCGACCTCTTTGAGAGCAGCCACTTTGCAGTAGGGCAGAAACCAGAGGACTGGCACTTCCTGAAGCTATTTGGTGCCCGGCTTCCAGACGGAGGGGTGTATGTCTGCCGGGCACGCAGTGGTTCCCAGGAGGCCCTGGCTGCTGCCGTGCTCCTGGTCGAGCCCCAGGCGCCATTGGATGGGCACCCCAACTGCTCTTCTGCTAATGGCCCCAAGCTACTGGCAGAGCGACAGCGGCAGCAACGGCATGTGGCAGGACGGCTCATGGGACCAGATATCTGGGTGCCCAATGGCATAGCACCAGCCGGCGTGCCAGGGACCAAGGTATTTGCAGTGAGCGCAGGGAAGCACGCCAAGTTTCGCTGCTATGTTACTGGCAAGCCCAAGCCAGAGATTGTCTGGCAGAAGGATGGGGAGCCCCTCACCCCTGGCCGCAGGCATCTCATCTACGAGGACCGGGAGGGCTATTTTATCCTCAAGGTGCTGTACTGCAAACTCCAGGACCAGGGGCTGTACATCTGCACCGCCTCCAACACAGCTGGCCAGACTCTCAGTGCAGTGCAGCTCCAGGTGAAAGGTAGGAGCATGTCCAAAGGGGTGGCTGGGCACCAGGGGATCCAGGGCCTCTTGTTTGGCAGGGATGTGTCTGTGTGGGAGCCCAGCATCCCTGGGCCCCTTCTTGTCCCATGCAGCCAGGGTCACCCCAGGTTCCTCAGGACAGCTGTGGGCCAGAAGCAGGGGATGCTGGGCTCTTCCAGGAGCTGTGTCCCCCTTCATGTCCCTCTCTCCTTGCAAACAGAGAGGTGGCATCTTGGGATGGCTGAGGGTGTCCGGCCACAAGCAGGGAAAGGAGGCAGTGCCTTGGTGACAAATTCCTCTGGAAGTGCTGAGTGATTTTGGCAGGCAGTCCTGCAGGGCATGACTCCAACCATTTGCACTGGCGGCAGCCCCGTCCCGCCCCAAGCCACCCTGCCAACTGGGGACAGTCCATGGCTGGGGTGACCCAGCATCTGGTGCAGCCTCTGCCTGCACCCTGCTGCTCCCCTCCACTGAGATGCCTGTAGCAGTGTGCTGGCTTCCATGCTCCTGCATCTCCCAAAACTTCCTGGTGAGATACTGGGGGGATTTCTGGGTCTCCCTAGCCTATGCCCTGGTTCTCCCTGCTGTGGGGATATGCTTCCCAAGGCACTGACCATTTCACACAGGCTGAAGGAAGGGGCAGAGGAGGGATGAGAGCTTGATGCTCTTTATGAGCTGGGAACACCGAATGAAGTGCTGGCGGTATGTGCCATACCTTGCACGCCCTCAACTCGTGTCCCTTCTGGTGGCAGAGCACCGGCTGCGGTTCCAGGTGCAGCTGGCAGACGTGGAGGTGGCTGAGCGAGAGGATGCTGTGTTGGAGTGCCAGGTACCATTGGAGACCATCCCCACTGCCTGGTACCTGGAGGACAGGGAGCTGCAGCCCAGCCACAAGTATGTGATGGAGGAGCAAGGGGTGGTGCGGCGTCTGACCATCCGTGATGCTCGCACCGATGATGACGGCATCTACCTCTGCCAGATGAAGGATAAGGGGCGTAGCATTGCTGAGGTCTCTGTCCGAGGTGGGGGTCAGGTCTCTGGTGGCATAGCTTTGCCTTCCTATACCCCTCCTTGACCATGTCCCCACTGTCCCCTGCATTTGACTTCCCACTGTTTGACTGTGGTGCCTGCTGTTGCCCCTCCTCAACCTTCTCCTCCTCTCTCAAGGAGGTCCTCTAGGAGCCCACCCTATTCCCCAGCATCCCTCTCCAGCCCTCACACATGTCTTCCCACAGGGGTGATTGTGAAGCGGCTGCCACGGAAGCTGGATGTAATGGAGGGAGAGAATGCTGTTTTCTGCGTGGAGACACGGGATGTGGCAGAGGGAACTTGCTGGAACCGGGATGGGCTACAGCTGCAGGAGTCACCCCGCACCGTGCTGAAGAACTTTGGCAGGACACACCTCCTGGTGCTGGTGCATGTGACCCGTCAGGACGCAGGCATCATCTCCTTCACTGTCGGGGAGTCGCAGACGTGCTCCCAGCTCCGGGTCAAGTGTAAGCCCCAGGCTTGAATGGGTCCTGTGCCCTCTCTCCTGCCAATTCACGGGAGGTGACACAGAAAGGGAGATGGAATGGGAACCCAGTATGCTGGGGATGTGATGCTGTGATGTTTTTCTGGGGAAGGGGGCATTTCGCAGGGCTTCAGGACCCCAGCCCCAGTGGCACTCACAAACCCCTGTAACCAGCACCATGCTACATGGGAGCAAGACCATACTCTCCATCAGAGGCAGAATCCCCAGAGAAACAGGCCATATAGCCCCACTCAGCCCTTCTGCCACCCCACCCAGAGCCTTACTCCCATCTCCAAGCATGCAACACAGGCTGTGGCTTGCAGGTGTGAAGCATGACCCTCCGAGTGCGCCGGTGGCAGCCGAGATGAGTGTGGTGGAGAGCAACACGGCTCTGCTGACCTGGTGCCCTGCACCTGACGCCCACCTCCGCCCCCCCAGCCACTACCTGCTGGAACGGCGGGGGGGAG
>NW_008682428.1:9963-15955 GCF_000695815.1 Acanthisitta chloris
GCTTGGTGACAGTGTGCCCCGTGAGGCCGACTACTGCTTCCGCATCTGTGCCACCAACAAGCACGGCAGGAGCAGTCCAGTGGAGTTCCCCAGCTCTGTGCATCTTGGTAAGGATGCCGAGCCAGGGACTCCCACCTGGGAGCCAGCTCTTCCCAGGGGCGAGCTGGGACGCTGTGCCACAGCGTGCTGGTAGTCAATGCTGCTGGGGCTGAGTCAGGCTGTGCTCCAGCCCCAGCAGCTCACCTGGAGAGAGGTCTGCAGGATGTGTGGGTGCGGGTCGGTGAGGATGCACAGTTCTCCCTGGAACTGTCAGCCGCCGTGTACGGCTCCTGGTTCCTCAATGGTGCCAGGCTGGGAGAGGAGAAGGAGGATGCAGGCAGCCGGTGCAGCGTGCAGCGCCACGGGACTGAGCACTCGCTGTTGATCCAGGGAGCACAACTGGCTGACAGTGGCGCTCAGGTGACCTTTGTGTCTGGTGGTGTGCGGGACTCAGCCACGCTGCATGTGCAAGGTGAGCAGGGCACTTGCCCTGAGGTCCTGCTGGGACCCCAGCAGAAGGGACTCTCAAGCTGGAGTATGCTTCTCACCTTTTTGCGATGTCTGTCAGCCACGCAGGTCCACATTGACCCAGTGCCTGAGGCTGAGCGGCTCCGGGAGGTGCCAACAGGTCTGCCTGTGCTGCTGGAATGTCAGGTGTCCATCCCGGATGCCCCTGTCCACTGGCTGAAGGATGGTGAGGCTGTGCCCCTGGATGACATTGAAGTGCAGGCAGAGGGCTGCATGCGGAGGTTGCTCCTCCGCTCAGTGGATCCCTCGGACACCGGTGTGTACACCTGTGATGCTGGGGACGATGCCGTGAGCTTTGTGGTAACTGTGACTGGTGAGCTGGGGACTGTGTGTGGGAATCTGCACCCCACCTCCTGGTAGTGTTCCTGACCCTCTTCTTGTCTCCATGATGGGGATGAAAGCTGTAGCCTGTCGGGTGCCATGCTGAACCCCACATTATCCCTGGCAGAGGCACCGGTGAGGATCATCAGCTCCAATGAAGGGGCCCCCCATGCCTACATGGCTGGGCAGTGTGTGGAGTTGTGGTGCCAGCTGTCCCGCCCAGCAGCGCCAGTGCGCTGGTACAAGGATGGGGAAGAGGTGGAGGTGAGCGAGAGCCTGGTGCTGGAGCAGGAGGGATCACGGTGCCAGCTGGTGCTGCCCTGTGCCCAGCCACAGGATACAGGGGAATTCGTCTGTGATGCTGGTGGGGACTCTGTCTTCTACACCATCACTGTGGCAGGTGGGTGTTTTGCAGAATTGCTGGCAGGGTCTCACGGGGCTTTCTTTGGTGGTGTAGTGTGTCACAGCATGTGCATGCTGCTGTCAGTGTTGCTGTCACTTGCTGCTATGGGATGCTTGTCAGACATGCTCTTGCCGGTTCCTCACCAGCAGGTTTGCTGGATCACCACTCAGGGTCTATGTGGCAGCTCTGGTGTGTAAAACCACTGAGACTGACTGCCAGAGGGGGCAGCTTGCTCTGCCTGTCCAAAACACTCGAGCGCCCGAGGGCACCCAGCACCTGCATGCTGGGGTGTTTGCCAGACCTCTGCCACAACAACTAAGCCCTCCTCCAAGGTCCTAAAAATAGTGGGCCCAGCACCTGGCATGGGGTGACTCGCGGTAGGACATCGCTCTGATGGACAGCATTAATTGCTGACCTGAAAATTAGTGGTTGCCTAGAGACTGAGGATTGGGTGGTATTTGCTGGGTGGGAGCAGAGGACAGCATCCCGCAGTGGCTGACCCAGCTGCGCAGAGGATAATGAAAGCTGAAAGAGAGTGAAAGGCTTCCCCTTGCTGGCCCCGAAACCCACATCCCACAACCACAGGAAGGTGACCAGGGGCAGAGCTAAAACCCAGTTAAAAGACTCTATGACCACAGCAATAAAGCCTCACTGTGGTGTTAATATGTGGCAAAGGGCCAAAGTTGATGGTGGAGGATGTAGGAGTGAAGACAGAATGACAGATAAGAGATGCTGGAAGAGTCAGTGGAGTGGTGATTGCTGGGAGGCTGAGGAAGGGAGGTTTTATAGTGAGATGAAGGCAAAATCATCAGTGGGAAGGATGGACCATGTGGGCTTTGGGCAGAGGCAGGAGTCATTGTTTGCCCTGTGGGAGTGCAGAGCATGGAGAGCTCTGCTTCCCTAGGGTGGGCGGAGGAACACCATCTGCTGAAGCTCAGCCTTTCAGCTGAGCAGCTTTGCATCACTTTGACAGAAGGGTCTTAGGGAGGCTGGCTTGGTTCAATCTGGATTTGGGCATCAATGTCATTGGCAGGGCTGAGGGTGAGTGACAGGAGTCTCAGGCTGACACCTCTCTGGCATGAGTGCCAGGCTGGTTGCTGCAGTCAAGCACTGCTGTGGCATGCTCGGGTTTCCCCAAGGCATCCCAGCTATCCCCTATGGGGCTGCTGTGATATGGAGCTTGCCTGCCTCAAGCCTGATCAACCCTGCACAGGTGGCAGCTGCCAAGCGCTGGAGCTCCCTCAAAGATGGTGAGAGGCTGAGGCCAGAGTGGTGCTGCCCACTGAGGGCTGGCACATTGCCCCCTTCTTGCTTCAGTGCTGCTCAACATCTCCAGCTGCACTTCAGTGACATGATTGCTTCTAGCAGGCCCAGGGAGAGAGGCAGCCGCCAGTCGTTTGATCGGGGAGCCAGGCGGATGCAGGCTCAGCGTGCAGCAGGTTAATCGCTGCAAACTGGCGCCGCACCGTTCTTGCACACTGTGGGGCTGCAGTGTGCTGCTGAGCCCACGCATTGCAGCTGGGAACTGTCTGGGAAGTTTCCAGACCAGATGCCCAGCACTGAGCAGCTGTGGGCTGTGAGAAAGTCAGGTTGCTGCTCATCCGCCGATGTGCTCCAGTGCTGTTTGTGCCTCATGCCTGCCTGGAGCCACAGGCAGGATGAGCACCCACAGCAGACTCCGGGCCAGCTATGGCTGGCTGCAACACATGTGGCCAGGCACGCAGTGTTGGCTGCAGTTGGCATCCTGACCTTCTCCCAGGAGAGAGGAAGGCTGGTCACCTAAAGTTGGCTCTGGAAGCCCCTCTACCTCAAGACAGAGAAGAGATGTGAGCAGTGGCACACATTTCGTGTGTAATCCACTAATGGTGATGTTTAGCAATCACTTTGATCTGGAATTGGGTCCTGGATCTTGGAGAGATGGGGCTACTCTTCACAAATGAGTCACATGCCTGTGCTGCAGTGTCAGCAAATGCAAAGGCTGAGCCAAGACAGAAGCACCAACTGGGACCTGGTGGACTCCAAAATTCTACGATTCTATGAAAACAGGGAGGCAGGCAGAGTGGTGGGTACTGCCTGGTAGAGCAGCCGCAGGGGCTGATGGTCACACCACAGACAGCAATTAGCAGTGCTTGGGCTCACTAAGAAGGCACTTGTCTACCTACCTGCATCCTCCCTCCACATCCCGCAGCTCTGTCATGGGGCAGAGCAGGGCAGGTACTGCAGAAGGGAGGGCAAGGCAGTGATTTGCAGCCAGCTTGAACCCTCCTGGGTGCAATGGGTGAGGAGAAGAGGGAGACATGGTCTAGGGCAGCCCAGAAGCTTGTGCTGTGTAGGATGTGGATGAGGTGGCACCTTCCAACCTTAAAGCCAGCAAGCCAATGAAGCCATCACTCCACACAGGGCTGTGACTGCCACCATCACTGGCTCTGGTCTTTATGTCTTGGCTGAGCCCTGCATCTCTCCCTGACAGAGGCGCCGGTGAGGATCGTCAGCTCCAATGAGGGGGCCCCCCACACCTATGTGGCTGGGCAACGAGTGGAGCTGTGGTGCCAGCTGTCCCGTCTCGTGGCCCTGGTGCACTGGTACAAGGATGGGGAGGAGGTGGAGGTGAGCGAGAGCCTGGTGCTGGAGCAGGAGGGGCTGCAGTGCCGGCTGGTGCTGCCCTGTGCCCAGCCACAGGACACAGGGGAGTTCGTCTGTGATGCTGGTGGGGACTCTGTCTTCTACACTGTCACCGTGACAGGTGCGTGTGATGTACACCTATGTCCCTCTCCCCCCTTCTCCCTCTGCCCAGCTCCCTGCTCACACTGTGGCTGCAGCACCTCAGCTGCCCTTGTCTCCTTGTGAGCATCTCCTTGGCCATGCCCCTGGGCTGAAGGGAGGATGAGGGCAGGGGCAGGCCAGCTGCTCTGTCTCATCCAAGAGCCCTGTGCTACACTGCCCCTCTACAGCCCAGGGCACAATCAACTGCCTGTCTGTGGGTTATGCCACCTCACAGCTCTGGTGCTCCCTCAGCTTGCAGTTACCAGCATTGCAGGGCTGGGATGTCCATGGCCGCTGGCCCCAGGGCAGGTAAGATGGAGGCCAAGTGACACAGGGTCTTGGTCCTCTCAGCCCCGCAGGTCCGCATCGCCCCAGTCCCTGAAGCACAGCAGCTCCAGGAGGTAATGGCAGGGCTACCTGTGCTGTTGGAGTGCCAGGTGTCTTCCCCAGATGCCCCTGTCCACTGGCTGAAAGATGGTGAGGCAGTGGTCCCGACCCGGGTCCTGGCCATCAGCTCAGAGGGATGCTCACAGAGGCTGCACATCGCCGCAGCCATGCCGTCTGACTCGGGGATGTACACCTGCTGTGCTGGGGATGATGCTGCCAACTTCAGGGTGACTGTGAGCGGTGAGCTGCCCTGGAGGGTGCCCATCCTCACATGGGGCTCACCCAGCACCATGGCTGAATTCCCCCATGTGTCTCCCAGCAGAGGTACCAGTGAGGATCATCAGTTCCAACAAGGAGGACCCTCACTCCTATGTGGCTGGGCAGCGCGTGGAGCTGTGGTGCCAGCTGTCTCATCCAGCAACCCTGGTGTGCTGGTATAAGGATGGGGAAGAGGTGGAGGTGGGCGAAAGCCTAGTGCTGGAGCAGGAAGGGCTGCAGTATCGGCTGGTGCTGCCCTGTGCCCAGACACAGGACACAGGGGAGTTCGTCTGTGATGCCGGGGATGCATCTGTCTCCTACTCCATCTTGGTGGCAGGTTGGTGGCACAGCAGAGATATCCTGGGAAGGGCAGCACTGCCACAGTTGTGTGCTGTGGGGTCCCCAGCCCTGCTCCCTGCCCTCACCATTGCAGAAGAGGGTGTGCAGCTGCAACTGTGTGCCTGCTGGCCCTGCCCTTGAGCAGCTTCTGCCTCTTTGCACTGGGGTGGGGGACTTTAGCATCCATACAGCCCCACAGGGACAGGGACACAGGTGACAGCAAGCAGGGACAGCAGAGCCAGGAGTGGTGCAGTGATCAGGTGTCATACCCTTCCTCCACATCCCTGGCAGAGCCACCAGTGAGGATTCTGCACCCTCCACAGCGCTCGCTGGAGCTGCTGGTTCAGGCACAGGAGCATGTGGAGCTGCGGTGCGAGCTCTCTGTGCTGGATGCTCCCGTGCGCTGGTTCAAGGACGGGCTGGAGGTGGACGAGACGGACAACCTGCTGCTGCTAGTGGAAGGGGCCTGGCGCTGCCTTATCATCCCCAAGAGCAGTGTGGAGGATGAAGGTGAATACATCTGTGAGAGCAAGGATGAGGCTGTCTCCTTCGACATCAAAGTGTCAGGTCAGTGGAGACCTGGGAGCAGGGAAGTGCTGATGTGGTTCTGACCACAGGGTCTGTCCCAGACTGGGGGAGGGGGACTGGCTTCTCCATGGTGATGAAGGCAGTGGGTGCCCATACCCTGGGCCACCCAGCGCAGGGGTTGGCAGCAGAGGCATCTTCAGGACCGCATTGTACCTACACTACTTTGCATCATGGACATGACATCTCTGCAGAGCCTCCGGTGAGGATCCTGCAGCCCTGCAGACCTGTCCCTGTCATGATGGTGTCCCCGGGGGAGACTGTGACACTGTGTTGTGAGCTGTCCCGCATGGATGCGCCTGTGTGCTGGGCCAAGGAGGGTGTCAGGCTGGAAGCTGGAGGCAGCCTGGTCCTGGAGGAGGAGGGGGC
>NW_008682428.1:15986-17231 GCF_000695815.1 Acanthisitta chloris
TGTCGCCGGCTGCTCATCCCTTCGGCCCAAGCTGAGCACTCTGAAAAATACGCCTCCAATGCTGCCAATGACACAGTGACCTTCACTGTCCAAGTGTTGAGTGAGTAAGAGGATGGGAAAGAGCCTGGTGGGGAGAGGTGTGTGCAGAGACCCCAGAGATCCCAGCTCTGTTGGTGCTGGATGCTGCAGACCCACTGGTCAGGATCCTGGAGAAGAATGTCCTGCCGACCCGTCGAAAAAAAGGAGGATCTGATGCTGGAGGTGCACCTCTCACACACCCGTGGGGAGGTGAAGTGGTACAAGGATGGGGAGAAGCTGCAGGACACAGGACATGTGCGGCTGGAGGAGGACGAGGCACGCCGATCCCTTGTCATCCTGGGTGCCACGAGCAGGGATGCAGGGGAGTATCTCTGTGACACTGGCGATGACAGTATTGTCTTCCTCATCACTGTAGAAGGTAAGCAGAAGGTCCTGGTGGGGATGGCCAGTGGGACAAGGACCAAGATGGGTCTGCGGCTGCTGCCAGGCTGGTGTGGGGCTGGACTGGGTGGCATTGAGCATAGGGAGACTGGTGGGGAGCACATGGGGAGCAAGCTGCACCTGTGTGGTGGCCCTGTGGAACCCCCTGCCATTGCCCAGCTGCAGCCAGAGGAGTCCAGAGAGGGTCCAGCTGTTGCAGCATCCAGCACAGGATACTCCTGTGCTGACTGCCTGTCTCTCCAGTCCCAGAGCCACCGGTGACCATCGTGGGCAGCACGGGCACTGTGATGCATCGCTGCCTGGTGGCCGGGGAGGACCTGGTGCTGGCTTGTGAGCTCTCCCGGCCTGACGCCATTGTGCGCTGGCTCCGGAATGGCCAGGAGGTGCATCCGGGTGAGCGGGTGCAGGTCAAAAAAAGCTCACAATCTGTGGAGCACAGCCCAGCGACTCGGGGGGCTACGTCTGTGACACTGCCAGTGACTGCATGGTGACAAATGTGGAGGTGTCAGGTGAGCTGGTTCAGTGCCCTGGGGACCACCAGCATGGTGGGATCATGCCACACACCTGGCTGAGGGGAGGGGATGCCTCTGTGACGCCGCTGATGGCAGAGGCCAGGGTGGCAGCACGGCAGGGAAGGGTGGGAGCCCTGTCCTCAACCCTGTAGGAGCCGTTGGTCAGAAAGGGACATGACAAGGTTGTGGCGAGACATGTTCTTGCTGCCTCCCCCAGCCAGGGGCTGGTTAAATTTAGCCTTGGCTGGCTCCC
>NW_008682428.1:17246-20666 GCF_000695815.1 Acanthisitta chloris
TTTGGCTGCCAAGGGCTGAGCTCAGCCCAGACCCTTATCAGCTGGAGATGGAGGGATAGGCAGGGTGGGAGAGGGCCTGGTGCAGGCAGGTGCCCTGGCTCCCCAAAAAGGCACTCAAGATGGGGGACACACTGAAATTAATGGCCCCAACCCAGCAGCTGAGCTGCCTGTTCACAGAGTGATGCAGGAGCAATGAGCTCTGCTAACATCCCTACCTGGGATCCCTTCCCAGAAGGGACCCTGAGCTACCAGACCTATCCAGCCTGCCCCTCTGGGACCCCTGTCTGCTCCCACGATGACCATCAGCCAGCCCCACAACCCTCCTGCCCCATAGTGATTCACTGAGGGAACACCTCTCCGCTTGCAGCGGTCCCATCCCTGCACTGCCCCATGCTATGGGGACACCCCTGAGTCCTGCCTTATCCCCTGCACCCCCTAGCCCAGCCCGTGTGCATTGTCAACAAGGAGGAGGCACAGAGCCCGCTGGAGGTGCAGGAGGGGGACAGTGTGACATTGGTGGCTCGGCTGTCCCCGGAGACAGCAGCAGTGCAGTGGCAGAAGGATGGACAGACGCTGAGTTCAGGTGGGCGGCTGCTAGTGTGCAGCGAGGGTCCCATGCGCAGCCTCACCATCAAGCAAGCGGAGCCGAGCGATGGGGGCATCTTCCTCTGCGATGCGGGTGATGATGAGGTGCATTTCACACTGCATGTAAAAGGTGAGCTTGGAGGTCTCCTTCACCCATGCCAGGGGCAGGAGTAGCCTACTGCCTTATGCCAGGATGCTTTGTACCTCCATCCCGTGCTGGTGCCACTGGCAGGAGCACAGCTGAGCCCAGTGCTTCCTGGCACAGAGGCACCTGTGCTGTTCGTGAACAAACGGGAGGAGCAAGAGAAGCTGCTGGTGCTGGAGGGCGGCAGTGCCGTGCTTTCCGCCATCACCTCCACAGAGCGATCTGATGTCACCTGGCTGGACCCGCGGCAGGCGGCGGTGGGTGGTGAGCACTGCGAGCTGCGTTGGGATGGCCGTGTGCACAGCCTCATCCTCCACAATGTGGCCATGGAGGACGCTGGCATCTACACCTGCCTCTCACCCCACGACCAGATGCAGTTCAACGTGAGCGTCCGAGGTGGGCAGCAGGGGGGTAGTGGGTGCCTGCAGAGCCCCCTTTGCAGCGGCAGCAGGTGCTGACGCGGGGGGTTTGACTGTGCAGAGCTGCGTGTGAAGTTCCTGCGTGGGCTGTCGGATGTGCGAGCACAGCAGGGCGAGCGAGTGGTGCTGTGGTGTGAGCTCTGCAAGGCACGGGGCGATGTGGTGTGGTGGAAGGACGGGCGGGCGCTGGCGCCCGGCCCCCGCTGGCAGATGATGGCAGAGGGGCGAGAGCGCTCACTGGTGCTGAGCTGCGTGGAGCCCCAGGACGCTGGCGAGTACTGCTGCGAGTCCAACGATGACAAGACGCTGGCGACGCTGACGGTGCAGGGTGAGCCCAAGGCTTGGGCACCACCCCAGGGATCCCTATGCCATTGGGGTGGTGGAGAAGCTGGGCACAATCGTCAGGGGTGCAGGGATGCTCAGTGGCTCTGCAGGACAGGGAGCCCTTGGTGCTGCGCCCTGACACTCTGGCTGTAGTCCCCAGGGTGGTGGAAATCATCATGGAACTGCAGAATCTGACAGTGCTGGAAGGGGAGGATGCCACCTTCAAGTGTCTGGTGTCCCCCGAGGATGTGGCTGTGATGTGGCAGCTGAATGGCCAGCCTGTCGTCCCTGGAGAGCGGCTGCTGGTGACAAGGAGTGGGCTGTGCCACAGCCTCACCCTCCGTCAGTGCCAGCCAGGTGATGCAGGCACTGTGACGGTCAATGCTGAGGGGCTGGTGAGCACAGCCCGGTTGAGTGTGCAAGGTGAGGGGGAAGGAGACAGCTGGGGCTCAGCCCAGGGCACAGGCCCAGGGCCAGCCACTGACCTGACACATGGACTGTGCAGAGGCGCAGGTGTTGTTTGTGCGAAAGCTGCAGGATGTGGTGGCAGAGGAGCAGGGGGACGTGTGCCTGGAGGTGGAGGTGAGCCATGAGGCTGCCGAGGTGCAGTGGCTGAAGCAGGGCGTCCTCCTCCAGCCGGGCAGCAAGAACTTGCTACAGGAGTCAGGGTGCCGGCGCACCCTCACCATCCACTGCCTCAGCCCTGCTGACCGCGGCACCTACCGCTGCGAGAGCCTGCATGACCGCACGCAGGCCAGACTCTGTGTGGAGCGTGAGTACCATGCTGGGGACAGGGATGGAAGGGGAATGAGATAGGCATGGGGACAGGGAGGGCACCCATCTGCTGCAGCAGGAGAGTGTGGGGAGATCTGGTACTTGGTTGGAAGGGATGGTGGGAGCAGGGAGGTGAGTGTGTGGGCAGGGGTAGGAGCCTGGTATAAAGGGCTGGATTTAGAGGACCACCCCAGCAAGCACAGACTGGGGAGACAGGGGCTCTGCAGTGCAGCAGACACCCTCTCACGGACCTGGGTCCCTCACAGCCCAGAAGGTGTCGATTCGGACACCACTGGCAGACGTGGAGACCTTCGAGAAGGAGACAGCCACCTTCTATCTGGAATTGTCTCACCCCAGCGTGCCTGGGGTCTGGACGCGGGATGGCATCCGGGTGAAGCCCAGCAGCACGTGCCGGATCAGTGCCATGGGCTGTGGGCACAGCCTGACACTGGAGAGGCTGGCACTGGAGGACTCAGGCACTGTCACCTTCACCGCTGACACCCTGCGCTGCAGTGCCCACCTGCGTGTGCGAGGTATGGTCTGTGGGGCAGGCTGGGGGTGCATGGCACTGGCACTGCAGCTGTTAGGTACTGGGGGAGATGCCAGGGCTGAGCTGGGCCACCGTGGGCACGTGCTGGCAAGTGTATCCCTGTCCTCAGTGGGGAAATGTGAGCTGAGCAGTGGGGACCACCAGGCAGGGTCTGGGTCCAGAGCCAGCTGGGACACCACCGATGACTGCCTGCTCATGGTGGTACCCTGAGCAGTGCCACCCTTGCCGCATGCTGAAATGCCCCAGGCCCACCTCCTCTTCCCCCCAGCCACAAGTCCATGTCTTTGTCCTACCAAACCTTCCTGCCCCATGTCCTCCCTCCTTAGAGCCTCCAGTCACCATGGTGAAGGTCCCACAGGACCTGGGGGTCCCAGAGACAGGGGTCGCCAGCTTTGAGTGTGAGCTGTCTCGCCCCAGTGCAGAGGTGAAGTGGTTCAAGGTGAGAGTTCAGCCCAATTCCCCTCAGCAGCACCTGGCTGTGTCCTCCTTGCTTTGTTCCCCAGCCACTGCCCTACTTGCCAGGGCTGCAGGCAGGGCAGAGGGGGACTAACTAGTGGGTTGCTGCCTGTTTGTGCCCTTGAGTGTACTCTCCTCGGGCAGGATGGACAGGAGCTGCGTCCAGG
>NW_008682428.1:21129-22935 GCF_000695815.1 Acanthisitta chloris
CCCGCGGCGCGGGGGCGGCCGCCGCCGGCAGCTACACCTGCGATGCAGGCGACTGCCAGGCCTCGGCCATGCTGCACGTCCAGGGTACGGTCACCGAGCCCCCGGGGGCGTGTGCATCCCCAAACCCCATGCTGCCTGCTCCCTCTCACGCTTGGCTGCCCCTCTCCCACAGAGCGCCAGGTCCACATCATGCAGGAGCTGCAGGATGTCCAGGTGCGGGAGGGTGACAACGCCGTCTTCACCTGCGAGGTGTCACACGGGGATGTGAAGGGCGAGTGGTTCCGTGATGGGGAGAAAATCAAGGTCACCAGCACAGTGAAGATACGTCAAGAAGGTGGGGTACAGGTGATCCCACACCAGGTTTGGGGCTGGGAGGGCGTGAATTCAGGCAAGGGGAGGTTGCGTGGACAAAGGGTGGGTCTTAGCCCCCCTGCCTGCTGATCCCTTGAGTCGGCCTCTCCCTCTCCAGGGGCCCGGCATTTCCTGCTCTTCTGTGGTGCGCGCCCTGAGGACACAGGACTCATCCGTTTTGCAGCCAGGACAGCCGCCTCGGAAGCCAATCTGCAGGTGGAAGGTACCAGTGCGGGCTGTGAGGTCTGGCTGGGCTCCAGCCCCAGGGCTGGGGTGCACCAGGTCAGCTTGTGGTGTCCCCATGGGAGCCCACTGACTCCACGATGCTGACAACTTCCTCCTGCCCACCAGCACTGCCCATACGGATCGTGAAGCCGCTGCGGGACAAGACAGTGTTGGCGAGGCACAAGGCGATACTGGAGTGCACTGTGTCCCATGCCCGGGGCCGGGTGCGCTGGCTCCGTGGGGACACCGAGATCTTTGCTGGTGACAAGTATGAGATCTGCAATCTGGACTGCTACCGCACACTCATCATCCACCATGTGGGCCCTGAGGACGAGGACTCGTACACTTGTGACGCATTTGATGACCGCTCCACTGCCCGGCTCCTTGTGGAGGGTGAGGGGGCACCTAGGGGGGGCACCACTGCGGGCTGGCAGTGTCACCGTGCCTTGCAGTGGAGGGACTCCAGGGGCCCTGGCCCCATGCCCCACTGCTTGCAAGAGTGAGTGCTGGGGTGGGGGGAACAGGGTAGATACGGGACCAGGGATATGTGCCCCCCTTGTCTGGGACACACCTTTTGGGTGCCCCACCAGCTGTGGATGCTCCAGCTCTCTCCAACTCCCACTGTTCCCACAGGGAGCTAGAAACCAGGATGCAGCACTCAGAGCCTGCTCAGAGACAGATGGACACTGCCGCTGGGACATGGGGTCACACTTCCCCTGGCATTTACAGACACATGGACACCATCCCCAACCTGCTCCAACCTCAGGGCTCTGCATTAAACAGCCTTATTTTCTGACATAGCTTCTTCCACCTCAGTGAGCCGGGGTCCTGTTAAGAGTAGGGGTGCTGGCACTGCTCAGCATCCCTGGAAGCCCCGCCGTCAGGGTCTCCCCTCCCCCCTTCCCCTGGCACAGCCCTTGGCCTTGCACACCAGACTCAGAAAGGCTCTTTACTGTGCGGCCGAGGCCTCAGCAGCATTTGGCACATTTACAAAAGAGACTGAAAAGGGGGATGGCAGCACAGTGCTGCGGGAGATGGGGTGCCTGGCAGAAACATGCAGTTCCTGGGGCAGCGGGGCCAGCTGGGCTGGGCTAGGGGGGTGCTCCCCAAGCAGGGGGCTCCCTGGTCCAGTCTCACCACCATCCTGCCTGCCTGGCCACGGGGAAATCCTGGCTCACTCCGTAATAAGTTAATACAAATCACAGCAAGAGAAATATATACAAGGCGGGA
>NW_008682429.1:0-357 GCF_000695815.1 Acanthisitta chloris
CGTCACTGCGACACCCAGCGAGGGGCAGAGATGGGGACACAAGGAGGGGATGGCAGATGGTGCTGGGGGCATAGAACACCCCCTTGACCAACACTGAGCCACAAACAGGATTTTTGTGCAAGGGGCTGCAGGCATTGAGGGACAGGAGGACGGGCAAGGGCAGGGAGATCTGGGGGTCCCCCATGCAGCCAAGCCTTTGCCACCCCCCAGGACTCACAAGTGCTGGGCTTCAGGATGCTGCTGGTGATGGGCGCCCCGGGGGGGGCCGAGATGGAGAAGAGCGAGAGGCAGTCGTCATCCTGGGAGCATCCTGCCTGGATGGCTGGCAGGTAGCGGTGGGGCCCCCAGCGGAAACCG
>NW_008682429.1:390-1277 GCF_000695815.1 Acanthisitta chloris
TCGCCAAAAACCGACTCGCAGACGGCCTCAAACTGGTGGTTGAGCTCGTCGTTGATCTGGGGAGAGCAGCGGGTGAGGCTGGGGGCAGCGAGCTGGGCAGGAGGTGCTCACCACCCCCAGACGTGCCGTGGCACCTACCTGGCCGGTGGTGAAGGAGCGCCCGTAGCTCTGTCCCCGCGGGAGCATTCGCGGTGGCGTGCAGCAGCTGGGACAGTTACAGATATATGAATCAGAATAGTGCCTACTTGCAAACCTAATGAGAGACAGCGGGAATAGAAGGGATGGCACCAAAAGCAACACATTCCAGCAGAGCATTTGGAAACGCAGCCACAGCGATGCTCCCACCAGCCACCACTACTGCCCTGGGGGTACATCAAGTGGGTACAGTCACCCCCCAGCAACGTGGAGCTGACAGAGGTGTCTGTGCCCACTCTGGACAGGGACAGGGACAAGAAGCCAGTCAGTCACCCGCCAGGACTGGGGCACATCCCAGTTGTCCCCCTTTAAACATGCTTCTTCTCCCCACCCTCTGCTCGTGCCTGCAGCAGCGATCCCCAAAGCCCAGCCACGTCCCCCCAGGCCCCGACACGGTGCAGGGACAGGGCTTGGTGCTGCTCAGCTGGGCAGCTCAGCCACGAGCAGGGAAGGTGCTGTGAGTGGGGATGTTGCTGTGAGCTCCTCCCGGGGAGCCCCAGCCTGTGGCCACACCGCTGGGACAGGTCCAGGAGGTGACAGCCCTTACTTAGTCCTGGCCTGGTCGGCGCTGGAGGAGCGGCGGTAGCTGTCTCGCCGCGTGGCCGCCCTGGGCAGCACTTTGGAGCTGATGTCCGAGTCGGCGCTGTCCTCGTCGCCCATGGCCTTGATGTAGCTGCCGCTGCGCATCCTCC
>NW_008682430.1:0-491 GCF_000695815.1 Acanthisitta chloris
GCATCTCTGAGTATTGAAAACTCTAATTTAGTGGTCGCTGTGCCCCAAATGGCCTTTAACCACCAGCCCTTCTCTGTTTGCAAACAGCAGGTCTAGCAGGGCCCTACCCTTGGTAGGCTCATCTACCAGCTGGAGTAGAAAATGATCCTCTGTGCACTCAAGGAACCTTTTGGACTGCCTTTTTTCTGCTGTATTAAAGGTTAACATCACCCACAAGAGCAAGGGCTGGTGATTTAGAAACATCTGCCAGCTGCCTGTGGAGTAAATCATCACCCTCATCGTCCTGGTTGGGTGGTCTGTAACAGACTCCCACCAAGATGTCAGCCTTCTGGGCATTTCCCCCCAGTTATGATCCACAGGCACACAAGCATTTTGTTACTGACCTCAAGCTCTACAGCACTGAGAGACTCTGACATACAGAGCCACCCCTTCACCCCTCCTACCCTGCCTATCTTTCTGAAGAGCTTGTAACCATCCACAGCAGCACCCCA
>NW_008682430.1:1642-2177 GCF_000695815.1 Acanthisitta chloris
GCACAGGAAATCATTCCCCTGCTCACACTGTACGCAGGTGGGACTCACGCTGTCCTCTGAAACTAGTGCCAGGCTGAGGCATTCTGTGCAGCAGTGACCTGCACAGCTGCGTCCTGCATGGTGAGTTCTGTCTGGATTACAACATTCCTCCTGGGAGCAGCAGCAACAGTTTTCGCTCGCAAAGATACCATTGCTGGGTCTAGCTGAGCTAAGGTAAAAAACGAAAACAAAGAAAAAAAGAAGCAGGGGGTGTCTGTGCCCTTCCTGCTCGCCCTGCCCATGCTAACTGCCCTCACTGACGTGCCCCACTCCTGTTTGCCCACTCCTGTTTGCAGTGCTCCAGGTCGCTTGCGCTCCCTGGGGCAGTTTAAATCTCTCGCCAACAGCACGGCCCTGCCCCCGGCCAGCTGTGAGATGCCGCAGGCAGCCCATCTCACCTCCAAAATGATGACTTCTGTTTGATTTTATTTTTTGAAAGAAAATAACAAGAAAAATTTCTTGGTCCTGTGTGCAGTTTTTTTTCCTCACACTCTTT
>NW_008682430.1:2212-4908 GCF_000695815.1 Acanthisitta chloris
AATTTTGCCTTTTTGGCAAAAAACCCTAACTCTGTTAAAATCCAAGCTGATTTTCATCTACTATCTGCTTGAGCTTCTCATTGCTCTAAATTTAATATCTGAGATATAGTTCCTTTGATTTGTTTCTGTGGACTTCATAGTAGTGAGACAGTGAAGGTAGCCTGGGTTCTCCTAGCTGTGTGCTAGAACTGCATCTGTGAAGGAAAGTCAGAAATGTTTGTGTGTCCTTGGAATACCTGCATTATTCCATGTAATATCCTACAGTATTGATGTGCTATGATGTCCTATTCCCTAGAATTAGTTAGGATTCTCCCTGTAACCTGAGTTCTGTGTACATTTACTGACTTCAAAAGATGAATCACTTTCTGTTCTGGGAGCTTCAGAAGTCAGTCTTAATGCGAAATGTCCATTGTTCTGCTTTCAGAGAAGCTTAAGACCAGGGTGTGTAGCAGGGACCTTTGACTCACTAGGAGAAAAAACCTGCTGTGTGTCCATTTCCCTCCTCACTAGACCTGTATATTTTTGAGGAGTGTTAGGACAAGACCTGGGTGAAGAATGACTGCTCTAGGTAGGTGTGTTTCTTCCGATACTCAAGTTTGATGAGCCTACCATACCATCTCTTGCACTTCTAGATCTCCATGCATTCTTTTGCATAATAGTTTATTGGTCTAATACTGGTAGTCAACCGCTTGGTTAACTGGCGTGGTCTCTGGAGAAGTGGCTGTAACATGCTTTAAAGAAAGAAGACTTTTATTGTAAATACCAGGGTAAATGTCATGTTTATTGTGTCTCATTCAGAATTTGAATTCTTGATCTCCAATTGTATAATTATTTTGAAAACCACTATTCCATTCTGTTTTCTTCCACTTCGAAAACCCTAGTTTATGTTTGATGTGTTAGCCTTTGCTCCTGTGGCTTCTCAGAGGAGTATTTACAGCTTTGATCCTTTCCTCTTTTCCTCAGTCTTTTCAGTGATTGACAGCAGTCATGTCATTCTCTGCTGTAACAGGTATAGGTTGTCATGTCTTCACCTCCATCTACTTGGAATGGAGTTCTCATAAGTTCTCATTTGTTTTGAATTTTGCATACACTGTTTGATACGTTTCATAACTTCTTGGAAGGAGTGTAGCTCAGGGCAGCACATTTGTTCGTACTGTCCCATCTGTCTATCCCAGGACAAAGTCATCTTGCATGTTGACTTATATCTTATGCTGGCATTTTGTTACTTGCTACATCACTGTAGATTGTTTGTGGACTCTCTTTCAGTTTTCTCTCTGCTAAAGATACCTCAAGTTAGGATGCCTTTTGCTAATTTGCAGTCAGCTTACTTAGTTTACCTTTAAGATGTTCTTTGAGTATCATGAACACAATCCAAAGCGTGATACATGCTTACCACTTTCTACATCATTGTATTGACTCTGGGCTCAGATACCACATTTGGAAGAAGTGTTCAGTGATACACTTCTGTTGAGAAGTTTGAATTATTTATTGGCTGTGTTTGGTAAGCCTTGTTTGGGTATGAATTGGGACCTCTGCTAGTCCAAGTTTTTAGAGGTCCTTTTGTTCATGTAGTTCTGCAATGTGACTGCTTTCTGGAGCCTGTGCCTTCCTCAAGGATTCATTTTAACAAGTGAACTCAGGAGTTATGGACAGAAACCAGGCTGTGTACAGGCCAGTGTTCACTGCAGGTAGATCACAGCATTCTGAGCATGACTGTGTGTGACTTCCCGTTAAAGCTGAAGCTGAAAAGCCAAAATGCACACACCTTCTGACTTCAGATAGTGTTGTATCTTCAGTAACTTAGATTGTGCACTTCTAATTTGGAGTAATAGAATACAGCTGAATGCTAATTGTGTTTGTATACTTCATAGACCTTTTAAGACTGTAGTTAGTTTTAGGACTGTGTTCATGGAAGGATGCCTGGATTGGACTAAATGATTGGGAGTCTTCAGAAATTGCAACTGCAAACAATGACTTGCAAATTGATAGCAATAAATATTGCTTTTGTCATGTTCAACGGATTGCAGAGTGATAATGCAGAAATCTCACTGCTGATCAGTCTGGTTTCATGGAAATAATAGATTCTATTTTCTGGTAACCTACTGGTCTATCTTAAAGAAGTTCTCACTTGGTGAATTTCTGTCTCTTTCCTACCTAGGTATTAATGGATATGTTCCATCAAGATGTAGAAGATTTAAGTACATTAACTTTATCTGATGAAGAACCCTCCACCTCAGGGGAGCAAACCTATTACGACCTAGTGAAGTCATTTATGGCAGAAGTTCGACAGTATATAAGGGAACTAAATCTCATTATCAGAGTTTTTAGAGAGCCATATGCCTCCAACTCTAAGCTATTTTCATCTCATGTAAGTATAGTACAAACCACAAACAAAATGGCCCTACTATAATATCTATAAATATGGATGAATACTGCTAAAACTTAACTGTTGCCCCTACTATAATATCTATAAATATAGATGAATACTGCTAAAACTTAACTGTTGTCCTGTTTAATATATCAGTAGTAGAGAAATCACCTGTCTCAAGTTCTGAAATGGAAATAGTGAAAGGGAAGTACAGGTTTTGTAGAACTGTGGAAGAAGCCTCCCAGTTTACCATATTCACTTACAGGTCTGTAATTTGAAGATTTGTCACTGTTCTTTTTGCCATGTTTGAATAACTAAATTTTTATAT
>NW_008682431.1:0-934 GCF_000695815.1 Acanthisitta chloris
AGATGGTTTCAGCTGGCTTCAAAACAGGCAAAACAATCCTCATCTCCCTCCCTGCTTTGAAATAAAACATCACAAGGACCTCATAGTTCAAATACAGAAGTACATACAGGATGAGGTACCACAACCATGTGAACAGACAAAACATTCTGATCAGTGGCTCTGGACCTAAAACAGCAGGTGTTTGTACCAAATTTGTTTCCAACCTGCTTTGTTCAAATCTGTTTTTATCTCAACCCTTCGAACCCCATTTTGGGCACCAAATAAAGCTGCCATGGTTTAGGAGTGGTATTCCCCAATTTACTCTTTCCACTGAAACCCCTGAGACCACCCGCTGCTTTCTCAATCCCATACCCTCTCTCCCTCTACCTTTTAATACATAGCAGAAAGAGACATTTATTTTTTAAGTTTCCAAATAATAGGTTTTATTCTTTATAATACTATATCTGATGCCAGAGAATTTCAACTGCTTTTTCTTCACATTTATAGCCAAACTTCCCCATCTCCTATGCTAAAGCAATATGCTTGAGAAATGGCCATCACATATAGCAATTTCCTCTGAACAGGTCCAAACTCTCCATAGAAACTGGTGTATAACACCTAGCAAAGAGTAAATTGCTGACAAAATGCAGTCAACAAATAGCTGTGGGAATATATAAAGAACATATTGGAGGCAGAGTACAGTGTTTTCAAGAAATGGAAAGTCTATCCATAATATTATACCTAAGCCTCTTCTTTAAAAGTTTATGTTTTAGTATCACTTTTTGTGTATTTTTACACTCAAATACAACTGGATGTGCTATACAATGGAAAAAATAGAAACCCACATTACAGGAGAAGAGGTAAAGAATAAAGAATATTTCTTTAGAATTGCTTTCCCTCTACAGATTAACTTCGTGCTGAAGCTGACAGTTTTGTTAGTGTAGAAAACACATAA
>NW_008682432.1:0-203 GCF_000695815.1 Acanthisitta chloris
AGTTATACAAACACGCTTTAAAATCATGGCTGGGTTTCACAGCTCCCTGTGGATAAAGTAAACAGGAGGCGAACTGTTTTGTAATTTACTCCAGCGGCCTGTAGAATCGTACTTTGTAATTTGGTGTCGGTTTACAGACAAAGGCGACTTCTGTTTCCTAACCTAGCAGGTCCTTTGTCATGCTTGTGCCTTTTAAGAGGGAC
>NW_008682433.1:0-273 GCF_000695815.1 Acanthisitta chloris
CTTCTGTTTTCCCCTTTTTAAAAATGGAGTTTATGTGGGACTAGACCTTGTGTCACTGGATGAGTGCCACGATGTCCTTGCTCTGGTCAGCAAGGAACCGTGGGAGCAGTAAGTGTAAACAGCACCTGGAAGGAGGAGGCAGAGAAGTCTGACAACTGTTGCTTAGGACTGTAGATATTATGCAAATGAGGAATAAGAAAAAGGAATTATGGGTAGACAAATATGTGGGTATATGCGTGATATGAAAGTACTAGGGAGCTGTACAAAAGCTAA
>NW_008682433.1:444-733 GCF_000695815.1 Acanthisitta chloris
ACTGCATTGGCACCAAATTCATCATCTCTGCAGGACAGAGGTGAGCAAAGGGGAACTATGGGAACAGAAATGCCAAAGGAAGAGAAGACAGGTTGCATATTAATGGGAAGGATTTTACAGAAGTATGATGCTAGAGTCAATGATTTTGACTCAGACTATTGTAGTGGATAGTTTAAGAAGTTCTGGGAGTTGATGCTATTAATATTTATGACTTGAAAACTTGGGACAAGGTCAGGGTGAAGTTGTGGGATGTGGCAACGCACACAGATTCCCTTGCCACCGGGCTGTT
>NW_008682434.1:0-285 GCF_000695815.1 Acanthisitta chloris
CAACTACTGCTGGCTGCTGGTAGAGGGCATCTACCTGCACAACCTGCTGGTGGTGGCTGTCTTCTCTGAGAGGAGCTACTTCACCCTCTACCTGTGCATCGGCTGGGGGGAGGGCACGGGGGCCTCCCTGTCCCCTGACTCCATGCCCTGGCTGTGCCTCACTTGCCCCCTGCCCACCTCCCCTCAGGGACGCCCGTGCTGTTCCTCATCCCCTGGGTCATTGTGAAGTTCCTCTACGAAAACATCCAGTGAGTACCAGCCCCTGCCACTGGCTGGGGGGGCACA
>NW_008682434.1:363-1364 GCF_000695815.1 Acanthisitta chloris
CTCCACGCTGTTGTCCATGCAAGGACCAGAGTGCCAGGCTGTGGCACTTGCTTGGCCAGAGCTGCCAATGCCATACCAGACTCTGGCAGCTGCCTGGTCAAGGGTCTTCCTGGCAGTCCCCATCCCTCTCCCTTGCAGGTGCTGGTCCACCAACAACAACATGGGCTTCTGGTGGATCCTTCGCTTCCCTGTGTTCCTGGCCATCCTGGTGAGCCCACCACAGCCCTTCACTCAGCATCTATCTTGCAGGCCCTGAGACAGCTGTGAGAAGGCCTGCCCAGGCCAGGGGACGAGTTGTCCTTCCTGCCTCTCATGGCTCACTCTGTTCCATTGCAGATCAACTTCTTCATCTTCATCCGCATCATCCAGATCCTCGTGTCCAAGCTCCGTGCGCACCAGATGCGCTACACTGACTACAAGTTCAGGTGGGTGCTGGGCTCAGCCTGCCCTGCATGCCCATGGTGCTCCTGCGTGTGTGTCCACACTGTGACCCTCATCCTGCAGGTTGGCCAAGTCCACGCTGACACTGATCCCACTGCTGGGCATCCACGAGGTGGTCTTCGCCTTCATCACAGACGAGCACGCCCAGGGCACCCTGCGCTATGTCAAGCTCTTCTTTGACCTCTTCTTGAGCTCCTTCCAGGTGAGCCCAGTTCTGGCAGGACCAGCCCTCTGCAGGGACCCTCAGTCAGGAGGGACCGACCAGGGTCTGGCTGTGCACCTCATGCCTCTCCTTCCTCTGCCCAGGGGATGCTGGTGGCCATTCTCTACTGCTTCGTAAACAAGGAGGTGAGTGGGACTCTGGGGTGCAGGCACTGGGGGTGAGGCAGCTGGTGACCACGGGGTCACGCTGACAGCTGCTGCCCACAGGTGCAGGCAGAGCTGCTGAAGCGGTGGCAGCGCTGGAAGCTGGGGAAAGACCTGGCCGAGGAGTACAAGCACACCTACAGCCACGCGCCCAGCGCCCGCAACGGCGCCGGCAGCATCTGCGAGAAGCACCA
>NW_008682435.1:0-3100 GCF_000695815.1 Acanthisitta chloris
CCTGACCCTCTACTCAGCCCTAGTGAGCCAAAACTGGAGTATTGTGTGCTGTTCTGGGCTTGCCAGTACAGGGGCATGTTGCTCCTGGAGCGGGTCCCAGCAGAGGGCAACAAAGGTGATGAAGGGAATGGAGCATCTCTCTTGAGAGGAAAGGTTGAGGGAGTTGGGCTTGTTCGGCCTCGACATGAGATGACTGAGAGGGACCTCATTAATGTGTACAGGTGTCTGAAGGGAACATGCCAAGAGGATGGATCAGGCTCTTCTCAGTGGTGAAAGCCAATAAAATAAGAGGTAATGGACAGAAACTGATGCACAGGAACTTCCACCTGAATATGAGGAAGAACTTTTTTACTGTGTGGGTGACCACACACTGGAACAGTTTGCCCAGAGAGGTTGTGGATCCTCCCTCACTGGAGATGTTTCAGAACTGTCTAGACACAATCCTGTGCCATGTGCTCTGGGCTGACCCTGCTTGGGCAGGGAGGTTGAATCAAATGACCCACTGCGGTCTCTTCCAACCTAACTGATTCTGTGATTCTGTGATATGGCCTGGGCCACCCCCATGAACGTCCAGGTCCCTTCATGACCACTGTGTTAGCAGGCTGGATGGCTGCAAGCCTGTTGTCACAGCTGGGATTGGGAAAGGGCACCCAGCAGAGGGGCAGCCCAGCCACCAGGGGAACCCAAGGCTCAACCCTCTTGCTGGGGAGAAGACATTCATAACCTGCCTGTTTCTCCAAAGAATTGTGTCTTTTGTCTATCTTGTGGCTCTATAGTAGTCCTGAATAAAAGCTTCACTGTGACTCATCCCTCGAAGCATCTAGAAGCCAGAGACTCATCCCCAGAAACAGAAAATAGAATCCACTTTGTGGACAGCCTGTTTTAAAACTATTATATGCAACTTCCCATTGACCCAGCTGTAAGCTAAGGAGTCTGGAAACTGGAGTGCACCCACCTGCAACACAGCATCCTCCACAACGTGACATATGGACACTGTGAGGAGACATAATCTCACAGCCCCCATGGGGCAGAGGCCAGCACAGGACCCAACTCCTGCTGTGGCCCTTCACCTGCTTTGTATCTTTACACTTAATGGTGTCTTTTTTCCTTCTAGACCCTGGTAGTTGCCTCTGTTTAATTGCCAGATCAATTAACCAATATCTCTGTTCAATCCCTACTGGTCTCTGCAGAGGAAGCAGTTCTGGGCTGTGCCCCCTCTGCCCAGTAGCAGTGCTTTCAGACCAGCCCAAAATGAGTGCTAGCAGCAATGCTTTCAGACCAGCCCAAAATGAGTGCTATGTTTTCCTTTACTTAAAAGCATTTTTCTCCAAAGAAATGCCATGAAAGGAATTCTTCTTCAAATCCCAATAAAACCCAGTAAAATCCAGGAGATGCCCTGAGGCGCTACAGAACAATGTGAATGTGAGCAAATCCCTGGTAACAGCGTGTTCTGCCATGGTTACAACAAAAGACACCCTCAACGTTTATGAAACGCTTTGCTGTTCTCATCAACTTTTGCTGTTCTCATCAAGTTTTGCAGTTCTGTGGTTGATCCCACCCTGGCTGTGGTCTGTACTCATGGGTGCTGCCTCTGAAGCATTGGCACTGCCACTGTGAACAGCCCCTTGAACGTTGTGAACTCCAGCAAAGCAACCTACAGAAGTCATTGAATCATAGAATATCCTGAGTAGCAAGAGACCCACTAGGATCATCTAGTCCAACTCCTGGCCCTGCACAGGACAGCTCCAGAGTCCCACCACGTGCCTGAAGGAGTTGTCAAAACACTTCTTGACCTGTGGCAGCCTTCGTGCTGTGATCACTTCACTGGGAAGCCTATTCCACTGCCCAACCACCCTCTGGGTGAAGATCCTCATCCTAATATCCAACCTAAACTGCCCTCACAGAGTGTCATGCTGTTCCCTTTGCAAGAGGCAAAGGCTGACCCAGCTCACAAGACCACATTGCAGGTTCCTCTTCCAAGCTCACTGCCCTGCCTGGCTGCAGCATGCTCCAGGCTGTCATGGATTTGTACAGCACTGTAGTTTTTAAATACAGCATTGCAGGGGGTTTTTGTACTGTGACATTTAAAATGAAGTTTATTAAAACATCCGCAGCTGTTCGTGGAAGCTTTTCACATTCACAGTGCCCCCATGTCCTCCTGCAGCTCTCCCTCCATGGCAGTCAAGGCTGCCTTCAAATGGGAACCACTTGCAGCTATTTTTTCCAGCTTTATCACCAGAATTCCAAGGAAAAGCTTTCAGGTATGTAGAGAAAGGAGCTATAAAAACATAACCATGCTGCAGCTTCTTCCTCTTTACATAAGAGCAGCTCCCAGCAACACCCACCTGATGGCTGATCAGATGTGGTGTTTGAGGAAGCAGAGTCCTGCTGGAGGGCTGCTCAGTTTGGAACTGCTGTGTGAATTCCCACGCCCCACGAGGGCAGAAACCCCCCGACTGCTGAGCTGGGGGTGGTTACTAGTTGGGGCATCAGTAACAGGAACCAGGAGGCAGGACAGGCATGGGCAGAGCCTGGTGGCAGTGCCCGTGGGGACAGGACAGCTTGGCGATGGCACAGCACCAGCTCTGACCTGTGTAGGGTTCAAATGTTTTCCCCAGTCCAGCACAGACCTGTTACCCAAATTCACTCCTTTCAGGCCACACAGCACTAAAAGCATCTTCCGCAGTTCCCTTAGTAATTAACAATGGGTGTTCTATGGGTCAAATCCTGCCATCCCACCTGGAGAGTGTCAGATCACTTTGGGTTACCCTGAAGTCAGCCATCAGCTGATACTCCTCAGGTCCCACCACATCCCCTTCCAAAAGCAACCACTCTGACAAAGAGCATCTCTCTTTTCTTCTTCCTCTCCCTTTTCCCACTTCCCCTTCCCCGTGCAATTGTGGTTAGTTGCTCAGTGTCTCCTTCGTGCAACCCCCACCTCACCACTAACACTTCAGTGGGAACTTCCCTTACTCCCAGGGCTTCCACAGCATACTACAATGGACTCTGTGACATTGTAGCTCAGTATTTTACTCTTTCCACCTGGGACACAGGACTCTGTGACATTGTAGCACAGTATTTTACTCTTTCCACCTGGGAC
>NW_008682436.1:0-213 GCF_000695815.1 Acanthisitta chloris
CCTTGTCCCCTGATTCCCGACTGCCGATTCCCTGCTGAGCCTCCTGGGCCTGATCCTGCTGGGATAGGGAGGAGGATCCTGAGCCACCTGGAGCCATCCCAGTCCCTCTGCATCCATCCAGACCCTTCCAGTCCCACCAGTCCCATCCAGCCCCTTCCAGTCCCACCAGTATCATCCAGCCCCTTCCAGTCCCACCCAGTCCCTTCCAGTCCC
>NW_008682436.1:586-2453 GCF_000695815.1 Acanthisitta chloris
AGTCCCATCCAAGCCCTTTCCAGTCCCTTCCAGCCCCAAGGAACTGAGGGACTGATGGATCCTGAGCAGGGATCAATCCCTGAATTTGGGAAGGACTTTTGGGCTGAGGACAAGGACTTGGTTTTGTGGAACCATGGAATGCTTTGGGCTGGAAAATCCCTCTGGATCCACATCCCCAGTTCAATCCCTCAGGGATGTGGTTCCCACCCTGTTCCAGGCCTGGACAGCCTTTTCCAGGAAGGAATTCCCCCAGTATCCAACCTAAACCTCTCCTGGTCCAACCTGAGACCATTCCCAGCTATCCCATCCCAGTTCCCTGTCCCTCCCAGTATGGATCAGCTTCTCCTGGGACCTCACCCATTGCTGCTGCTCCCTGTCCTCAGCCTCCTGCTGGAACCTCCTGTGGGGAAAAACTGGGATTACTCCAGGATTTGGGACCTCATCCTGCTCCACATCCATGGGCAGAGCAGAGGGAGGAAAGTCCCAGGCACTGGATGGGGTAGGAATGGGAATGGAAGGGGCTGGAAGGGTCTGGAAGGGATTGGATGGGACTGGATGGGATAAGGAGGGTCTGAAAGGGTCTGGAATGGGAATGGATGGGACTGGATGGGATAAGGAGGGTCTGAAAGGGTCTGGAATGGGAATGGATGGGACTGGATGGGATAAGGAGGGTCTGAAAGGGTCTGGAATGGGAATGGATGGGACTGGATGGGATAAGGAGGGTCTGAAAGGGTCTGGAATGGGAATGGATGGGACTGGATGGGATAAGGAGGGTCTGAAAGGGTCTGGAATGGGAATGGATGGGACTGGATGGGATAAGGAGGGTCTGAAAGGGTCTGGAATGGGAATGGATGGGACTGGATGGGATAAGGAGGGTCTGAAAGGGTCTGGAATGGGAATGGATGGGACTGGATGGGATAAGGAGGGTCTGAAAGGGTCTGGAATGGGAATGGATGGGACTGGATGGGATAAGGAGGGTCTGAAAGGGTCTGGAATGGGAATGGATGGGACTGGATGGGATAAGGAGGGTCTGAAAGGGTCTGGAATGGGAATGGATGGGACTGGATGGGATAAGGAGGGTCTGAAAGGGTCTGGAATGGGAATGGATGGGACTGGATGGGATAAGGAGGGTCTGAAAGGGTCTGGAATGGGAATGGATGGGACTGGATGGGATAAGGAGGGTCTGAAAGGGTCTGGAATGGGAATGGATGGGACTGGATAATCCCTGGGATCAGGGCAGTCCCTAGGGATGATCCCTGGGATCTCACCAGTCCCTGGGGATGATCCCTGGGAATAATCCCTGGGGATGATCCCAGGATCAGAGCAATCTCTGGGGATGATCCTTGGGATCAGAGCAATCTCTGGGGATGATCCTTGGGGTTGATTCCCTGGGGATGATCCCTGGGGGTGATTCCTTGGGATCAGAGCAATCCCTGGGAATGATCCCTGGGAATGATTCTGGGATCAGAGCATTCCCTGAGGATGATTCCCAAGGTTTGGACACTCACTGGTTTGGAGCTCTGGCTCTTCCCTGGAGCTCCTTGGCCGCTGCCTCCTGCTGCTGCCGCTGCCTTTCCTCCTCCTGCGGTGGAAAACACAGGGAATGGGATGGGAATGGGAATGGACAGCCCCCAAAACTCTGCAGCCCTTGGGATAGACCTCACCAGGAGGTGGGATGGACTTCCCAATCCCAGAGGAACCTCCAGCCCAAGCCAAACCCTCTGGATCTACCTCAGCTTTGGCCCAGAAGTTCTCCTTGTTGACCCTTTTGATCTCGGACATGGCATTGGTCTTCTGGTACACGGAGCCCTGGGGGAGACACCACCACGTTGGACAAGGCTTGGAGCTCCTTGGACATGTCCCTGGA
>NW_008682437.1:0-412 GCF_000695815.1 Acanthisitta chloris
ACAGAGGTGGATGGCCCTGGTGCTGCCCCTGCAGCCCCCGACCCGGGCACACACTGGGGGAAGGGGTGGGAGTGGAGCACAGAGCCAGGGCAGGATAGTGCCCCCCCCGGGGAGCCCATGGGGACCCTCACCCACTGTTGCCTCGATCGATCCTCACTTCACCCGCAGTCACCACTGCTGCAGCAGCCACTGAGGGCCTAGGGCCAGGCACAGGGACCCCCGGGATGGTGGGGAGGGATACAAGCTGGGCACAAGGATTCCCAGGATGCTGGGGAGGGATGCCAAGCCTGGCAGCAGAGGACCCACCCCAGGAGCTGTGATCCTGCTCAGTCCGTCACACGCAGCGTGGCGCAGGGAGACAGCAGAGGCAGCTGTTACAAATCCCATTAGACTTTCAGTGGTCCCTTTCAGC
>NW_008682437.1:441-1745 GCF_000695815.1 Acanthisitta chloris
GACGCCTGTGGAATACACTGGAGCCTAATGCTGCCTCGGCCCAGAAGGACAGCAGAGCCACAGCTCAGGGTGTGGATTGTCTCTCCCAAGGACACAGGACTAGAGAGAGGAGGGTTTGACTCAAAGTGGGTTATTTTTCATGGATATTAGCCAGAACGTATGGAAAGTTTAGGAACATGAAGTAACAAAGTGCTGGAGCATGACACAGCAGAGCATCAGTGAGGGGCCCGACAGCCTCAGGGCTCCAGATCCCATCCACTTCCACACACTGCCAGCCCCGAGTGTGTGAAGAGTCAAAGTTATACAAAATGAGGCAGCTGGAATTACATGAGAAGGAAAAATCAGAAGCAAAACAAGCACAATAAAGAGGAGGAAGATCAGGAGTGAAGGATACAGAAGAATTTATTGAAAGCACAAGTACAGACTGGGCACCAACTGCTTCTACAATCTCAACAGGAAATAATGGAGCTACAGAAAGGTACAAAGGTTGTTAGAAAATAGTTTTAATTTCAATTCTTTTTGCATTACAAACATTCTTTGAAAGAGGCAATGGAATTCTGATGGTGTGTACGCTTCCCCTCCCCACCCACCTTCCACAATACTGAACCTGGAATTGCTGTTATCAAAATATACAATACATCTGGTCACCATAAAAAAATGGGTTTTGCTGCCCCTCATGTCTTACAACAGGTATAAAAAAATTATAAATATGTACACCCTTTGTTACTCACATTCTTTACATGCAAACACAGGATCCGAAGGGAGCACCGGCCGTGCCTGGTCATCCCACCTGCCCAGGACACCTGGCAGGGCCCAGGCTGGGCACGGAGAGGTGCCAGGGGCCCCGGGCAGGGCTGGGCCCCCCGAGGGAACAGAGGGTGTTCCAGCAGGGAGGGGTGAGCCACTGCCCAGGGACCCCCAGGCTCCAGCACGGCTCACCCAAAGCCACCAGGGCCTTGCCCTCCTCGGGGGGACCCAGTGTAGCACATTCCCGGCCGGACCCCGCTCGGACCTCACACGCTTCTCCAGCATAATTCACATCCTCGAGAGTCCAGGGAGGAACTACAGAGAGTTAAGACTTTTCCAAACACTCAGTGCTAGGCAAGTCAAGAGCTCCCACACCAAGCAAGGAAATCAGAACTTGCAACACTAAGACAATTAATAAACAAACTTTGGTCCACAATTTGCAGAAAAACCCTGAAAAAAAGTACAAGATTCTTGTTATTTTGCATCCGAACAGGTTGCAGGTTAGAGGGAAATGTAAGGCAACGTCGGATCACACGGAATAGAAGGCAGAATGGCCC
>NW_008682437.1:1793-19209 GCF_000695815.1 Acanthisitta chloris
TGGTTGTCTCATTGGGAAAAACCGATCTGCTGCATTCTACTTTTAATAAATTCCCTTCCTATAACAACATCTGGGCTTATAGGTTCAAAAGGTAACACGACATTAGCCTGGGTCCTTTTCCTTCCGCTCCCGAGCTGCTGGTGCTCATTCTCTCACACCCTCGGCTCTGCTGAACACGTCCCTCATCCTCAGCCACGACCTCAGCCTGGAAACTAACTCCTGCCCTACAGCTTCAATTACAAAACAAATAAAATAACAGAGTACAGTATACACGGGTAATACCACAAAGGAGTAAATTTAGATTACGTTTATACCATCTTATCATTCTATAAAAGGTACTTAAACTATTTCTTTTGCATATAAAGAGATTAGAATATTTGGTCAACTGGAAATATTGCTAGGCACAGAGGACAGCAACGGCATCAAAGTATAATACAAGGATTCAAACAAAAGCTCAAATGCTGAAGACATGCTCTAAGAATGACGGAGCTACAGCAGCCTGGTTACTCGCCGGCACCCTCCTCAGTGTGGGGTGTCCAAGGATTCTCCAAATCCTAGCCAAGCATTTAGGTATATACACACACAATTTCAACAGTCTCTGATTCGTCTTCACAAGTGTCCCACAGTGTCTCTCACCACTGCTCTGTGGGGGCAGAGCCTCAGCTCACACCTCACCGGAATGTGGTTCGGCCTTGGGAACGCTCCCCTGGCGGTCCGAGCGCTGCCAAGGGCCTCGGGTCACTCCCACCTGGGCTGCAGGTGGCAGTGACCCTCGAGCAGACTGGCAAGTGGCACAAGACACCTGGTACGTGGAGATGGAGACACTTGTGGGCAGTGGGGCACAACTGCCCAGTATTTTCTTTATCCACTTTGCCACTCGCCCTGCCCCTCCCCTGGCTGGTGGGCAGCCAGGGCCGCTGCTCCTCGGCTCTGCCCTCCCCTCCCTGCAGCTCGGATGTTTTCCCCAAAGAAGTAGAAGGTTTAAGGCACAGGACACAGCAGGTGCACAGGCAAGGTGGGATCAACGCAACCGAGTGTTGTGCTGGGCAGGCTGGGAGCTCCTGGTCACCACAGTCCTGACTCCAAGGCGCTACAGTGAATTCACACAGTGGTTTTAGGTCTTTCAAGGCATGGATGGGTAAAGAAAACAAAAAAAGGCATCAATGTGAAACCTGATAAACTTGTTGGGATCTGCTTTTTGGGGGAGGAGGAGCAGGAGGGGAGGGGAGTTTCCCAGAGCAGGCTCCATAGTGTAAACTTTAACTTGTGATTTTTATTGGAACAGTCAAGATTGTTACCCATCACCGCAAGGTTAGCAAGAGAAATTAGAGCTAATTTTCTTTTTTTGTAAAAACCGGTAAACTGATTTCTCTTTAAAAAAATAAATCTCTGGTCTTTTAAGGTCACTTCAGCTGCATTTTTAAAGTGGCTTTTTTTTTTTCTGGAATGATGGAAGTTGAAACCCTAGTGCTCAGCCTTTTAAGGTGGAGGCTGAACCCCAGAGGTTTTAAGTCAAGTCCATTTTGTCTCAGGCCTTCCCAAGCTCTAAATGGTGGACTTGGAGAAGGACACACGCAGGTGATGGTTCTCCCCCAGGTCATGATTGTGGAGCTCAATGAGGGACTGAATGGCTTCTTCCACAGAGCTCATCTGGATCAGAGCCATTTTACGGTCCTTCCTGACAAGACACAAGTTTCAGGCATGTTCAGTTCCACTGCAGGAGCTTCCCCAACTCGATCCAAGTTCTCCCACCCAGCACTCAATGGAGCAGAGACCTGACCCCCCCAAGTATTGTAACACACACACTGCACAGAGGAGATCTGTGCCAAGCATGCACAGCCCAACTCTCACTCAGCTAACCTGGCTTTCTTCAACCCATGCTCACCACACACTCAACTCAGGAATTCTTTATTCCAGAGTCAAACACTACATCGGTGAGGATTCTGCTCACCCTTGAGCCTGAGCTGGAATTTGATCAGAACTAAGTACTTCCACACCCTTCCCATGAAAAGCCCAGTGCAAGCAGAGGACAGAGGATAACACAGAGCACTTACTGGAAGAATTTGAATCCTTTGACCATCCCACCGTTGCTTGAAAACAACATCTTAAGGTCTTCTTCAGTTATTGAAGGTCTGAAACAAACAGGTTTTCCAGTCAAACAGACACTGAGGGACCAAGCTCATCTCACAAAACCGATTCCCATCAGACATTTTCCTAAATTCCCGACCAGCAGCCTCTCCACAGGGAGCTGGGTGAGCTCTCCTCCTGCCAGCAGCACAGAGCTGCCTGTGCTGGCTCTCAGACCAGGCCTGCAGACACAACACTCAGCTGACACTCAGCCATACAGGAGCTCTCCCTGCAGATACTTACGGGATGTTGGACAGATGAAGAGTGGCAGAAGGGGGAAAGATGTTCTGGAAATTTTTAGAGCCTGGTTTCTTGAAGCGGTGCAGAGGAGAGTTGCCGAAGTCCTTGGTCAGGCCGTTGTCCTCCTGCCCATCACGGGGCAGCTGCACCGTCTGGTGCTTGGACAGGGTGATACGGATCGGCTTCCCGTGGAGCTTCTGCCCGTTCAGGTGGCTCATGGCTGCAAGGGAGGACACACCTGACTGCAGGGCACTGTGGGTTTATTCAGACTGAAACCAAAGCCAGAATTCCCCTCTCTCTCTCTGCCCAGCCTCACACCCTGCAGGGCTGGCTGTGCCCCTCTGCCCTGATGCCTTCTGAGTCTGTCTCCCACTTGGGCCCACGAGCCACTCCTGCTCCAGAGCTGCCCCACAGCCACAAGGGCAAGGACAGTCAGGGCTGGAGCCTTTGTTTTGAGGAGAGCAAAGCACCACTATCCAAGCTTTACCTTCCCACTCCTCCCTTCCTGCCCAGCCTGACGTGTCTGAGCTTACCGAGCTGGGCCTGGTTGCCATCAGTCATCTGAACCAGAGCATTCTCTTTCTTTTTAAACAAAATCTTCACCCTCTGCACATCACCATAGACTCCTTCAGAGGGGAGGAAACAAGAACAGACTTAGGCAGGGAAACAAAGTCTCATTCAACTTAACATCAACTAACCAATCCAACAGCAAAAACATCCATTCCCAACCAGAACTGATCTCATTCCAACCACGGCTACGTATTCTGCTCTAATTAAGGGAACTCTTATGTAGCAGAATAATAACAATGGAACAATACATTAAAGAAAAGACACTGGGTTTCAGCAAAAAGCCAAAATCTTACTGCCAGAAGACTGGACAATTTCACATGCTCTCACAATTTAAAACTCTTATCAAAGGCATGCAAAGCAATAACCCATGCAGAACTGAACAAAAACCAAAGGCAGACTAAATTAAACAGCAAACTAAGTAAACAATGTAAAACCAAAATTACGCATTCAAACAAAACAAAAAAAATGGCAAACTGCAAACTGTACATTTCTGTAGTATCAAAAAGTAAATCTCAAATAAATGAAAAACAAGGTAATAAAAAGTGTGAATAATAACATACCGAAAAGAATAAAGAGGCATTGGGGTGTAGCTCTCTTTAGAGAACAGCAGAGCAAGGCAGCGGAGGGACAGGGAAGAGGTAAGGAATCGAAGGGGAGAGCGAGGTTGCACAAATCGTCCACAACGAGGAAGGGCAGAGTCCCCGCAGGAAATGGCGAAATTGGTTGATGGATGATGAAGTTTTCAAGATGGTTAATATTGAAGGGCAGGTTGGTTTCCGAAGAGCAGGGTTTTTTTTTTTATTTTTGGTTTGTTTTTTTTTTTTTTTTTTTTGGAAGGGGAATGTTTTTATTTTTTGTTTCAAGCAACAACAGGAAGCAGAAGTACCGTGCAGTCAGTTGGCAAAGAAATTCCGGATCAGGGGAAGAAAAAAAATTCAGGGATGGGGAGAAAAGAAAAAAGTAGCAAAAAACACAGGTCAGTAAATACATAAGGAATATGTAGTGTTCCATCAGTCAGATTTATAGAATTCTACATACAATAACTCGCTTACAGAAACAGTTAATAGGTTTTACCTAGTGGAACACAATGATAAAGAAAAGGCATTTTTACTTCAGGTATACAAAGAAGTAAGAGACAGTATCCCCACGGAGTGACTCCATGGGCTGCAAGAGCCAACTCCATTGCCATTCTCTAAAATTTGGCTGAAAATACTCTCTAATTACAAGACTTCCTTAGAATAAGAGTGACTTCACGGACCAAGCCACAAGCAGCATCTGCTGCTCTGGGCCAGGGACTGCAGGAAGCACCACAGGGAATGTCCACTCTGGACACCAACCACTGCCTGAACAAACAGATCCAGCAGCTGTATGACACTGCCCTCCAAGGGCTGCTGGAAGCACATGGAGAGAGAACAGGTACCCTGTTTGCAGAGGTCTGTCTCTGTCCCGTGTGTGCAGGTCACCACGAGCTGTGATGTGCGGGCTACACATCCATCCCTTGTGGAAGGGAAGACAGAGCCATTTCAGTCCCCTTGACTCCCACTCAGGACCACCCCATGGCAGAGCAGTCACTCCAGGCAATACTGTCTCTTTACTAACTGGTTGTGGCACAGGTAAGTTTCTACAACACTGATTATACAGGCAATGGAAAAAGTTTCATGTCTGTTAGTTCACAGCTTCAGTTCAAGTACCAAAGTCTCTCTAGCCCAAAGACAAGCTGGATGGAGAGTGAAGAGCTCCTCAAAAAACACAGGGCATGAAATAAGTGCTTGCTCCTGCCTATGCAGAGCTGTGCCTGCTGCAGGCACTGCTCAGAGCTGAGAGTGGATTAGGGAGGTGCAGCACGGCCCCTCATCCTGCCACTGCCACCCAGACACACAGCACCACCCCGGGGCACACGCCTGGCAGCGCCACACTGCTCAGAACAGTGACGCCAGCTCTGATTGCCTGAGGCTTTGATGGGACAAGCCAGAGAGGAGAGTCCCTGGAATGGCTGAGCAGTTCCCAGGCAGCACGAGCAGCAAACCCAGAAGCTGAACCACAGCCCCTGCCGTTATTTCATGCCCTGGAGAGAACAGCAAGACAGGTAAGAGCAATCTGAGACATGATCCAATTGCTTCAAGACTTAAACATTTTGATCATTCGTCACATCCAGGCTTCCCCTTAGATCCAAAGAGGTTTTGTGGTGACTCTGCCATCACTGGTAAGTTTTACAGCTTGGCAAGGTTGCTATTAATTGTGTGCACAGTCCCACCAGCTCCAGCTCTTCAGCAGAGCCTCATCACTCTGCTGCACACCAGAAGTTCTACACTTTCAATCCAACCAGAGCCAGAGGCTGACTGAAGGAAAATCCGAGCCCCCCGTATCCAATTCCCTCTTGGTGATGTCTTTCATTAAACAAGACTTTTGATCAAATATTAGTTGCTTTGTTTTTCAAGCAACCCAAATATTTCAATTCACTCAGTTAAGCAGAATTGAAAATGTAAACTGTGAGCTGGGTTTAGCTAAGGAAAAACTTCCAGGAATCCTGGAAGGGGGAAATGTGCAAGCACATGGCAGAGGAAATACTGCACAGGTACAAGGTCAAGCTGGCAGGGGCCAGACACTACACAGAAGGAGCAAAGGTCAGCATAAAGCCTCTCTGTAGTTCTGGATTAATGTATTAAAAACTACAACATGCCAAGGAAAAGGAATGGACATGGCTATTCTGTGACCCAAATGACACTATTCCATGGGAATGGCAGGGAGACTCCAAACAGAAAAGGGAGGAAGGGACAGGCATTGTAGTCTCTGGGGGACAAGAGCAGGCAGGCAGCATCCTTGGCTTTGAACCAAGGAAGAGCAAGATTTTAATTTGAGATGGACTTTCCCATTTCCCTTCAGCAACTAGAGTACTGCTCTGCCCCGTGCTTAGGGCGGGCAGAGCGTGGCACAGCTGCTCAGGCGGCGCTGCCTCCTTCGGGCACAGCAGGAGCCACTCTCAATGCATTTCAGCACAATCTGCGTTCAGAAAGTGAGAGCAGATAACAGGAAGGAGAAAAGAGTAAAGTTAGGACTGCACTAACCTCTGGGCTCAGATTGCTAACCAGCAGCACGGAGTGCCCTGCCCCAGCGAAGCTGGGAATGGCAATCCGTCCTGCTGCAGCCGCCGCAGCTGCTGCTGGAATAGCCAAAGGAGCTAGTGCTCCAGGAACACTTGGAACTGTCAGGCCTGGAAATTAAAGAATATTAACCAGTAAAGAATTAACAGCATGTACTCTAGTGTATTTGCTGCACCAGAAGGGAGAACAGCACACCCTCTGTACCATGCAAGTCATCATTCCAAACATATCCCCAAGGGCAACAGCAGCCTCCCCTTCTGGTGCTGCAGGAAATGTTCTGGTTCCTAACAGGATTTGCTCTTGCAGTGCCTGGTGCTGAGCAGGTGCCTCAGCACCACCGTGCATGTCTCAGAAGCGGCAGAGGGAGCACAAAGCCTGAGCTGTGCTGGTGCAGGGAGGTGTCACACACGGGATGTGGGGAGGGTCTGTCCGACCAGGGCATGCACCACACTGTGCTCACCATGCAAGCAACCACCAGGTACTGTGTGCCACCACCAGCCCAGCTCTCTGGGAGGGCAATCACTGCAGCTGGATTTACAGGCATTCCAAGGCTGCTCCCAGGACCAGCTGGCACCTCCTGTACTGCTCTCCAGGGCCAGGAGCTTTAAAGCTCGAGAAACAGCTGCTAGCAATCAATCCCCTGGATTACTCCCCAGAGCAGCCTTGCCTGTTTCCCCAACAGGGCTGGATGTTACCAAAATATCAATGCCTCAACAGCTTGGTCTGTGCTTGCTTGTCATAAGCAAGGAAATTTCATCAGCTTCCCAGCAAGTCAACATAGCCTGGAATGCTGAGAACCCCAGCAAGGCTTGTTGAGGCTGGCACTGCACTGAGTGTATTCAGCACCTCCAGCTCTCATCTCGGCTCTTGACTACTGCTGGAAGCAGCAATGATCTGTTACCCACAACGTGAGCTGTGAACCTTACAGTGCAACCGTCCCAGCGCATGTCACTGGCCTTATGTTTAAATAACAGCTTTCTCAAAATATTTAGGAAGAAATGGACAGATTCCTTGCTTCTGACCACACTTAGAGCTGTCAGAGAGAGTTCCCAACCTCTGCAACCACATAGAAGTTCTTGTGCTTTCAATTTCCCCTATCTCCTCCCCATCTCCCTCAATTTTACAATCTTTTACTGCCTCTCCCATGCTGCTAGCTGATTCTCCTCCTGTCACCAGGATATTGCCCAGAGGTGCTGCAGCTGCACACAGCATTCCCAGAAGTGAAATACTGGAACACCAGTCCTTTCTAAGCCCAAGTGCCAGCATTTGGAATTTACATGGCTAACCCCAACAACACTGCTACTTGGCTTTAAAACATCAAGGTGCTTCAGCAACAGAAAACCTACATAAGATTTTAACTTACGAAATACAGTACCTGCAGCCTGAGGAATGGCAAAGGTAGGAGGGAAGCCAGCTCCTGCATATGGAGAAGCAGAGATTATTCCTGGGGCACCTGGGAAAGACATACGCATTATACAGACACCCAACAGCAGGAAAACTATAGAGTTAGCTGGAATGTCTCAAGCTGTCCTTCAACATCAGCACTTAGCTGAAAGCTAAACCCCAAAACACAAACAGCAATTCAGAAATGCCTCTCGTGAGAACTCTGAGCTTCAAGAGATTACAAAAACTGCTCCTGGGCTAAACCTACTGCTCCAGAACAGCTCTGACCAGGACACCAGCCAGTCCCTCCTGCACTGCTGAGCCCAGCAGTGCCCCCAGGATCGGTGAGACACCCCAACCCTGCCAGGCCGTGCCAAGGGAGGACACCAGGTGGCGCCGGAGGCACCGACCGCTGGGCCCAGCTCATCATTCCCAGCGCCCCCAGTCCCCCACACTGCTCCTGGGAGGATTTTGTGTCCAGTCTTCTTCCTCAGTCACACCATTCCAAAATCTTGACCAAACACCAGGCTGACGCCCCCTCCCCTTCCCCTCCCGACACACCTCCCACCCCAGTTGGATTTGTCATGCTCCCACTTCCAGAATTCTCACCAAAAGCAGCTGCCATGGTCTGGTCCAGAGTGGGCTGGTTGTCCCCAGAGGGCAGGTCTGGGCGGGTATAGTCTCTGCTCTTGTCGTTGTTGTACTTCACATTGAGACTTGTGAGCTTGGAGAAGTCGATGCGCAGAGTGCAGCAGGCATTGTAGATATTCTGTCCGTCCAGGGACTGTGAGGAAACAAACCAGTCTTTACCCAAATGTATCTACACCAAGCTCACTGCAATCCCCTTCGAGAGAGAAGGTGCTGGGCCATGCTAGGACTCCACCTGAGGGCAGGCAGGTATTGATGTGGAGACAGCTCTGCCTCACTCACCTCCTGCAGCCCCAGCCATGGGGGCAATGCTGGTGTCAGCCCACCAGGACCCCGAGCAGGCCCAGACCCTGTGTCTGACCTGAGCTTGGGCTGACCAAGGCAAACCTGAGTGAGCAATGCAGGTGGGAGCACTCACCAGTTTGGCATGCTGCGCGCTCATGGGGTCAGCATACTGCAGCAGGGCCTGAAACTGGTGGTTCTTCGTGAATGTGATGATTTTCAAGACTGTACCAAATTTGGAAAAAATCTGCAAGACAATGTTCGCATGTCACATCTCCAGTAAGATAATTTCACACTGATCTCAGCTGCTACAAGCAGGAACAAGTCATCCTTTCAGCCTGTGACTTTCAACTTAAACGCTGAAGGTTTTAAACCACACTGTGGGCATTGCTCAACTGAACGTGGCATTGGACTGAAAACCAGAGTGACTGAACTGTCCCCTAAATACAGTTAGTTTGTTCTGGGTTATTACACAGGAAGATTCACAAATACCTTCACAAGTTGGAACTTTTCCAGGAGTTTCAGGGATTCTTAAATGCAGACAAGTTTGCATTTTAAACATGAAGACACTGTTAGTTCCCTTTGCCCAGGCATGAGGACATGGAGTAGCTACTGCTGCTAAAACCTAAACAGAACTTGAAGAACTGCAATCCAACTGAAGTGGACCAGGAATCAAACCTCTGGAAACTAAAGCTTAGCCAGGGAAAGACCAAAATGAGCAAAATCTTTGTAGGTCAGTCTGAGGGCTCTGCTCAGAACCTGCACTGCACAAACATGAAACACAGACTCTGCAAATATAACAGTGCACCAGTTGTTGCTCCCCCTGTGGTTGTGGTGGCATGTTTTACCTGATGCAGAACATCCAGAGTGACAGGGTAGAAGAGGTTCTCCACGATGATCCTCAGGACAGGGCTCTGTCCAGCCATAGCCATTCCCGCATCAACGGCCGCGGCCGTGGCTGCCAGCGCCAGGCTCCCGGTCTGCACCGTGGTCACAGCCTGCAGAGCTGCCTGGGCACGCTGCAGGGGCAAACAGCCTGTTAGACACACACTCAGCTCTTCCTGGGCCTTCTGACTGAGAACGGCCAGCAGGACTCTGCAGAGAGCAGCACAGAGAGCCACGTGCTGTCCTAGGGCTGGGGGTGCTCTAGGGCATTCCAAACATGGCCAATAAAAAACACCCCAACCAGCAAGGGACATGCTAAAATACAGACTAAATCCAACGTGCAGTACCTATGCCACTGCAAAATCTTGCTCAGCATCAGCTGATGCAGAAGAATTGTCCCATTGTTTAGAAAAAGGGAAAAAGGATGCTCCTCTGGGGCAAAAACACCATGTCTAGAATCCCAGAGAAGCTGACAAGACAGTGATCTGCCCCAGGGATCCAGGAGTGAGAACTGCCTGGGGGTATTCCTGCAGGGCTCCCTCACACACAGAACTCTGATGTGGCTCCCGTTGTGAGAGGCACCCAACAGCACTGGAGTCAGCCTGAAAAGTGAGAGAAGGCCAAGGGGACACACTGGCAGCCACCTCTGATAAGGAGCCACAAGTAACTTGAACTTCTTTCCAGTGTTCCTATCCTGAAAGATTGCCAAGAGCAGCTGAGTTGAAAAAACAGGAACTTTTTCCCCCTCTGCAGGGTGTAGTGCACAGAGACCTTCAAGGGCCCAGGCAGAGCCTGATGAGCTCTGGGTTCAGGTGCTGCCCACCTCAAAGCTGGCACCTACCAGCCACGGGCTGTGCTATGCCCCAGGTCAGTTCTGCCCCACCACTTCACAGAAACCTTTCACACAACATCCTAGAGCTCCAGACATGGCTCAAGGCCCTGGATCTCACACCAGCAGCTGGGAGCTGGCTGTCCCCACACCCCAGGTGACAACACAAAGCACAAACTGACTGCTTGGTTAGCAGAGCTGTCTGTCTTCAGCTCCTTGTGGTTGGAGAACTGGATGTAGATGGGCTGGTTCCGGAGCACTGGAGTGACTGTGGTGTAGTAGTTCACCATGGTGCTGGCTGCCTCCTCCGTGTTCATCTCTATGAAAGCCTGCAAAGAATGCAACAGGGACACATCACCCCAGGGCAGCACCCCGAGCCTCAGCTCAACAGGGACGGGACTGGATCCCCACAAAAGCTGCAGCCACACACACATCTCTGCACACAGAACTGCTCAGGAATCGACTCTTAAGTAGAGCAAATAATCTTCACTCTCCAGACTGATTTGGTGCAAGTCTCACCCTAAGATGTCAGTGCTACGTGTATGCAGACACGTGTCTGCAGGAACACAAACACAGCACTAATCCAGACTCTTCACTCATCATGTTAAGGAGCTCCTCTCCAGGGCAGAAGCCCCTCACTGCTCCCCACCCCGAGGGACTCCTGTCCCTCAGAATGCAAACGTAAGGGGCTGTAGCGACTCACTGCAGTAAGCACTTATGGATAATCACACCACCTCTTCGTAATTAAAATTAAAGACAATATTTCAAGCAATGATTAAAGTCAGCTTGCTTTTTTACTCCTTAATTTGCAGGCCAATTTTAGTTACCAAATTAGCACACACCTCCCGCGTTACCCAAGAGTGTCCCAGCTCATTTTCTGCTCTGGGAAGGGAGGGAAGGTGTCCTCAGCACGCCACGTTACACGGGCTACCAGCCCGAGTGAAAGAGGCCAACTCATGGACTGCTGTTCAAACAGCTTCCCTGGTCTGCAATTTCCAAACCAGGCCTCACGCTAATTATAAGTGACAACCTGTAATTATGGACTCAGCTCCTTCTGCAGCCTGAAAATAGTATTTTCTACAGCTCATGGGATAATCACAGAAAAGTAAAATAAGAGCATGCAGAAGTTATTGACTCCTAACACAGGGCAGTTGTTTAAACAACTCGGAGCTGGTTTCCTGATGACAAACTCATTGCGCCTTTGACACGATCCTGCTCTCAATTAGGGAGACAATACCTGGTTTTTTCCTTTCAGCATCAGAAGGTTGGTGACCTTGCCGAACGGCAGGCCCAGAGAAATGACCTCTGCCTCGGCGACGTCGCTGGGCAGCTTGCGGATGTGGATCACTCGGGACGGGAGCCCGGCGCTCCTGCTGTCACCTTTGAACTTCTTGCTGTCGTTTCCATTAGCTGCAAGAAGTGAGAGCTGTGCTGAGGAGAAGGGTCTGGAGGAACAAGCTACGCATCCCACTGCTGACACAGACTCTGCTCCCCAGACAGTTCCTGCTCTGTTACAGAGAAATTCCACAGTCTGAGTTAACTCAGGTCTGAAGACACATGGTTTTACTCTTTTCCCCCAAATTACATGATGGGAATGACATAGCCAAATGCCACTGCAATGGAATCAACTCTCCAGTGGCCATTTCACAGCCTGTTTACTGCACACACACACCCTCCTAGTGCAGGTCTGAGCCTCTAACCCTGGATTGCTGCTTTATTCCTTTCCACTTGGACTGGTGTTCTTGGCAGAGGTTTATTATTATTCAGCACTGAACTACAAAAGGTCTAATAAGTACTAAAAATGAAGAGATTTGAAGATTACAACTAAGTAGGAATATCCAAACCTCCTCACAGTACTTATAAATAATTGCGGTGCTTGTTTCTAGGCAATATTACCTGCAGAAGAGGAGTTGCTGCTCATGATAAAGGGTCCGTTAGTAACACAAGGAGAGAAAAGCTCGTCAGCTTGCCGCTGGAAGAGAACAGACGACAGGTAAACAGACAGCATTTTACCCACTTCTGTCCAGGCACTCCTCAAGCAGAACAACTGAGATAAAGCTGGAGGGGAGCTGAACACAAGAGAAAACATACTGACAGTGGGCAGTGCAGCTCAACTCCATGAATTAAACATCAGTGAGACACAGAGTGGTAATGGAGCAGCACTATCCAGTATCTCTTTCCAGCTCAGCACTAGGACCTCAGGGCTGGAGCTCTGCTGAGCTGTGAAGTCACTAACACAGCACCATGCCCTGACAGGCACCTTCTCCGGTCATACCCACAGAACAGGTTTCTGACTGCTCCTACCCGACAGGATTTTCACTCTGAAGTTGTCCAGAACTGCTCAGGTATGACTTGGCAGTTACGAACCAGAGGTGTGTACTCTTGTGCCCCATCCCTGAAGTGCTCACAGCCAGGCTGGACAGGGCTTGGAGCAGGTGGAAGGTGCTTGCTACAGCATTCCCTGTAAAGTCACCCAGATCACCAACTGACCAGGTCTAGTCTGACCCAAGCAGGAGGCACAAAAAACCACTAAGACAAAAGCAAACCTGACTACAAATGACTTATTAGCACAGTCTACACTTCCACACACAAAACAGCTTACAATCAGCATGGCTCAATTTCAAGTTCCACGGAAGACTTCAAATCCATTGTAAACTGTGAGCAAACATGATACTACACATCTAACACAAAAGAGCACTCTCTCATAGTTTTCTACATTACTCTTGCACCGAAATGCCACACTAAAAAGCCTCCTTTCATCAACAGAAAAACAGCCCAGAGCTCATCCCTGCCTGGGCTCGCTCCCACCCACCTCGATGGAAACATATCCTGCTCCATACCGTGGCACCAGAAACCCTTATCTTCCCCCGTGCCCTGGTATCTGGTGGCACCTGCAGAAACAGGATCTGTGCAACAACAAAGGCTCTGCGCACTCCCCCGGCACACAGGCTGGAAAAGTAGGTCATGGCGAGCCCCAGAACACCCGGCTACAGACACACGTTTTGGGCTGTTTCTTTCCCCCTCAAATCTTGAATTTCTCGTTTGACTACTCACTGCCAACTCTTCAAAGAGGCTTCAAGGACTTTGATGTCCTGAAGAGGAGAACCAGGAAAGGTTCCAAATCCAGGGTTCATGTGCTGCTGCTGGTCACCTGCAAGTGCTGAGCAGGTCCCACTAAGGCTCTGGGCACCAGCAAGGCCTCCTCCTCCTCCTCATATGGTGCAGTCATTAGGAATGGCCCTTTTAACAGCTGTTCTAATTAGTACTTCGATTCCCGAGGACAGCAAGAGGCAAGCTAGGCCGGGAGGCTATTAGACTCTGATCCCATCCTTTGATGACTCAAATTAAGGCATAATTCCAGGGCTAAAAAAATCCCTAGTTTCCTGTAAGAACACTCCTGTACCCGCACTGCTGCAGACACTCCAGGTACAGCTTCACATCTCGTAGCTGGTGACAGGAACCACCCACCAAAGCACAGCCCTGCCCACATGTGTCTCTGGCCTCGTGGAACCCCTCACACATCAGGCCTTCACGGGCCTCCAACATTTTCAAACATGCTCTTAAAACATGAACTTGTACAGCTCTGCACATCCAGACCTCCAGCTCTGCCAGCAGGAACTGCTGAGTCTGTGCAAACACCCTGGGCAGCTCCTGCAGACCGTCATGGAAACGCCAGGAGAAGAAGTCATGGATCTGGCTCTCATGGAGGCAATGCTAAGGAGCCATAAACTGGAAAAACAAACATTTATACTATCATGGAAAAAATTTATATTCCTTGAATTTAACTTCCCTCATGGCCTGCTGAAAACAAGCACTTCCTCACAGGCCCTGTGAGAAAGGATGTTGCTGCTGCCAGGCTCCACGTGTCCCTTCAACGAGCCACTTCCAATCCACTCCCCTCTTATCTTGGAGACAGTCTGTGCTGCCCACTGTGACCAGAGCCGGGAGGCAGGGGGGGATGATTGACCATGATTGTTCCACATCAAAAGCAGCAGCAGTCAATTTGTAAGCTTCCCAGCTGGACGCACATGCAAGCAAAGGAGGAGTTGGAAAACTACAGTTATTCCAAGGTCTTTTCTCTACACAAGGAAGCTTACAGACAGTAGATGGAGTACTGCACGGTTACACCACTCCCTGCCCACACCTCGGTCAAAGAGGCTTTTGAAGTGTGGGAGGAGCAGGAGCCCCGGTGGTCCAGCAGTGCAGCCAGTCCCCAGGTCGAGGAGGCTGCACCAGCCACGGCTTTTCACCAGGCGTGTCCTTCCTCCCTGCCTGGGGGAGCTGAGATCAGATAACCACAGGAAATCCAACCAAACCCGCCGTGCTCTGTGACCTGCCCCAGTCCTGGGCACTCAGCAGCCTCAACCAGCTCTGCCTGCCCTTACACCACTGCAGCAACCCCAGAGTCTCTTTCCAGTCTTTTATTTCTGTGCACGTTAGCAGCTTCAAAACCACAGTACAAATTCAAATGCTTCATACCAAGTACCCAGTTCAGCAGAGGCAGCAAAGTGGGGCTGAAGAGGTTTAGAAGAGTTTTTATGTTGAGTTACACTAGGAAAACCAGCAGGAAAAGTTATCATTCTGAGGAATTATGTAATTTGATTTACGTTTCAAATGAAGCAAACCCACCAACACTGTGGGACTGCTGTGCTCACCCACACCCACCACTGCTCCTCTCCTTGCTGCACTCCAAGGCAGCTCTGCAGCCTCCAGACCCCATCCCTGCCCAGAGGCATCACTGGCACCAACACTGCTGCTCAGCCACTCTTCCACAGCTGACATTGACTCGAGGAGATGGACAGGAACCACACTGCACCCACAGTACATCAAATTCCACGTCTGAACAAACAAATCTCCTCTTCCTGTCGACTGAGAACAGCCCCCACGCTGGAGTCAGACTGCAGATCCTCCCTGGAGCAGGGAAGGGCTGTTTGCACCGCCCAAATCCCGGTCAGCAGCACCAGGGAACGCGGGGTGGGTTTCCATGCCAGCACTCCTGGATACAGAAGGCCTTTGCCCAAGCTGCACTGATTCAATCACACAGCCCTGCTGCCAGCACCTCCCTTCTTCTCTGCCCACAGACAGCGAGAGGCACACGCTGCTGTCAGGGAGTTTAACATTTCCTATTTACCCCCGTAACCTTTTTGACCACCCCCAAACTCTAAGCCTTGAAGTTTTTAAAAGTCAGTCCTAAGAGTCTGTCCAGGCTCTGCAGCTTGAAAAGCAACAGGTAATTCACCTGACACCACACACTGCCATTGGGATTCTACCTGAGGTTTACCATACTTTGGAATAGAGCCAGAGATTGTCTCAGCTTCCATCAGCACACCTAGGAGTGCTGCAGAAATTCCCAGCTGCCCTATATAATCCTTTATCTACTTAAGATCCAGCACTTATTTTAAATGGATTACAGTAAGACAACTGCATCCTGCCTGTGCAAAAGGCTAGAAACAAATACAAACTGAAGGACCACAAGAATATTACTGTCAAGTCAAACAAGCAATATTAATCAACTTTTGGGCAGAAGGCAGAATTAAAGCAATGGCAAAAGGACAGGGCACATGGAAAAGAGGGGGATGATGACCAGAAACCCAGAAGCCACAGGCTGGCCAAGCCCAAGATCTCCTAAAAGCTGTTTGTCTCCCTGACTCACCAAGAAAACCCTACAGAACAGCAGCACTCTGTGCCTTCAGATGCAGAGCAGCTTCCACTGCTCAGACAGGCTTGGGATAGCAGGGCATCGCTGATCTTCACTTCCCTATGTTTGGAAAAATTCTGTGGAGCTAATAAAAGACATCGTAATAGTTCCACAAAAGTAGCACAAATCACTGAGGAGCTCATGCAAAGCCTCTACTCTCCTCAGAGAGGCAAGAAAAGGCCTCTGAGCGCAGGAGGAAGGAGCGGCTCTGGAGTACTCAAGGCTGTCTGAGGTCAGTCCCTCTCAGTCCCAGAGGGACGGAGGAATGCTCTGATCCTTCAGTTCACAGCTCAAATCCCTGTGAAGAAACTATTAAGAGAAATCCAGTCTGATGACATCATCATTCACACTCATGTTACATTCCAACATTTTTTGCTGAGAGATTGGAGATTCAGGAACGGAACTAAATTTAAACCACCAGGAAGGATGCCAGTTTTCCTCATCTTCCACAGAAGACTCATGTCCAGCAAGGCTCCCTCAGGTTTGCCCTCCAATATTCTTCAGTCAGTTAGAGGTAAAGCAGTGTGAAAAACATTTCAGTTTGGGTCACAAACACAAACCACAAGTCAACTTTTTTGTGAAACATCTCTGAAGAACACACACCACCTCTGCATCCCCATCAGACGCCAGGAACATGGGAAGTTAAGGTCAACACAGGAACTTCAAGAGTGCAGGCTCAGCACAGCACAACACTTCTCCCAGGGTCATTCACCCCTGGGACGCACACTTCACCATCTGACCACAGCCAGTAGATTGCTGCAGTTCACCAAGCTGCTCAGGGCTGATGTTGGAGGGACCAGTTCAAGCACGGAAAGCCCAACACAGTTAACACCAACCCAGCAGTCGGCACAAGGACACAGTGGATCTGTGGTGGAGGCATCAGCCTGGCTGGGGCAGAGGATGCCTATTTTTAAACCACACCGTGCTCAGCCAACACCAGTCACCTGCCACCTGCCACTTCAGGCTTTTATGCTGTTACAAACTGCCTCTTGCCTGGACAAGATTTAGGCTGATATCCCCACTGCGATGCCCATGGGCACACACTCTGAACCTCTGATGCCAGGCGGGCTGGGCAGAGCAGCACAGCTCCCTACCACAGTTCTGCCACAAGCCCTGGCACCATCTCCACAGGGCACAGACAGGCTCTGGAGTGCCCAAGGGCCACACCAGGCCCTCTGGTGCTGCGTGAGAGCACTCGCTGCACCTCCAGCACCAGGACTGGCAATGAGCTGTGCAGAGCCTGAGAGCAGAGCAGGATCCCCAACCCACTCATCCCTCAGCCCCTCCCGACTCTCCTCCTCAGTCTCTATGGAGACACCCTGCAGAAACAAACCTGCCCTTTGAGCAAATAAAAGGTGTGGCCAGTCTAAATAGCCCAAAATTCCTCAACTCCAGTGCTGCAGCAATGCAGTCATGCTGGCTCTGTAGGGCAGCACACACCCAGGCTGTGTGATCCACCTCTCCCCAGCTCAAACTCAACTGCTCCACAACCTTGAGCTTTTACACCACTGGCTGGAGCAGAGGGGCCTTGGCAGAGCTCAACACAAATCCTACCCGAGAAACGCTGCGGGATGAGTCACTCCAGGAACACAGAACCTATGGAAGGGCCTGTCTGCCAAAGGGCCACAGGAACACGCAGGGTCAGCAGAACAG
>NW_008682437.1:19234-21980 GCF_000695815.1 Acanthisitta chloris
GCGAGGACAGCGCCTGTGAGCACCAGGCACCCATGGCCTGGGACTGCCAGCACCAGCAGCTTGGGGTCTCAGGGGCACCTGGAAGGACACAGCTGGACCAGAATCACGGGAACTTGGAATTCAGCAACACTCTTCCTTGCTGTGTGAGAGGACACCAAACATGGCACCAGCACACCTGCATTTTCCCGTCTGACAACACCTGAAGCAGACGGAGTCAGAGACCAGAGTCTATCCCTACACTTGTGCAGCTGAATGAGTTCATGTGTGTCAAATATTCTCCTTATTTAAATCACACAGACTTAAGACAACATGAGTTTAAAATGCAGTATTTCCTATGACCACCTCATACCTGGTGCCCAGAGAGCAGCACTGGGGCTGGAGTGGTGTGGCACACCCAGCAGCCACTGCCACCCGCGTCCCCTGCTGTCCACATGTGGCTCACATGTGTGCTCATGTTGGGGAGGCCACAAGAGCCAGCTTGTTGCAGCCTCTAACTAAAGCCATAGGAGGGGACTGGAATTTCCTCACAACATTCTTGGCCCAGTGCCTGAAGCCATAATTACTGTTCCCATGGCAAAGATCCTGGCTTCGCCACAAATCACTTCTCTGCACTCAGCCTCTATCACACTCCAGCAAAGCCTGTTTTAAAAATTAACTTCTCCAGCACCACAGAACTGCACTTTTGGTTTCTGGAAGTGAAGTCTTTCAAGCAGAGCCTGACTTAACCAAAAAACTATAGGATGATTCACCACCTAAATTATGCTGAGACTTTTCCAATCACCAAAACACAATTTCACTTAAATAACGATGAGCTACCACAGTTCATCCTCTCTCCACTCAGTCTGTCCTGCCCAGAGACCGTTAAGAGTCTGAGGGAGCAGTGATATCCAGGGAAATTAAACACAGGGCGAGGAGATACAGAGAGGAACCTCCACCAGACTACTTGGAACAGGCAACTGCAGGGTCAGAGCCCACAGTGCCTCCATCTTAGGGCCACACTTCCTTCCTTTTCAGACTGCAATGAGGTTATGGGAAGAAATAAGCCTTAAATCATGTGTTTCCAATCTGCAGGACATTCCAGAGGGCTGTGCATTAGGAGTCCCACACCGGAATGGCAATGAGCTTCCTAAATCCACACACCTCAAACTGAGGAGCCAGGAATGGCTACTGCAATTACACCCCATTAAAAACAAGACCATGGGGCACTACAGTGCTCAGAGGAGTGAGCCATGAGGGCATCTGGGGACTTCTCAAGTTAAAGAAACTCAATTTAATTAAGACATCGGAAAAATTAATAAGTGGGTGTGGATACTCTTAATATGCAAATCAAGGATGTGAGAAAATCAAACAAAATATGCCAGCAGCTGCCTTTTAAAGCAATAGAGCAAACAGATAAACACTGACTTCACAAAGTCCTCAGCTTCCAAACTGGATTCAGCCCTCCCAGCAGGAAGACACCGAGAGGCCACTGGGGGTTAGCTCTGACACGTTGCTCCTGCTTGTCTGGGAGTTCTCCAGCTTTGGGACGTTCCAGTCACAACACCAGAACATTCACAGGGTTACTGGTGTCTCAGGGGCATGTCACCAAGTATGCCAGGGCAGCTGCCCTGCGTGCCAAGCGGAGGATGCAGGACAGGAGAGGCTTCTCTGTGCTCCAGCTGTGCACAAACACCACTCCAACGCCCCTGAGCAAATCCAGGACAGGTTACACCCCAGCAGTAAAGGCACTTTATTACAGGAGCTACACTGGCATATTCCATGACTTGGTTAAACACACTCAGGTAACATGGCTACAGCAAAAATAACTTTACACTTACCTTCACCAGGACCATTTCACCTTCCCTGTTGCTTCTGCCACTCTTTAAACTATGATCCAACAGTCCTGAGCCATGTGAGCCATCAGACTGCCCTCACTAGTGACTGCAATCCCCCCAGACAGGAGTGACAAGGCAGGCAGTCCCACATCCTGAACTGCTGAGACACACCAAGCACTTCTATAACAGTTTCAGAATCCTCTTGGTCAAGTTTCGTTATGTGAAACCAATTCTTAAAGCTACAAATTAGACCTTATTAAAACACACTGAGGGACCCTGGACCTGCAGATGCTGAATCAAACTGCTCTACAGTGTCAAGGGATCACCTGGTCCACCTTTGGTAACAGCTATGAACTATTAAACCAACCTTATCATCCAGGCTCAAGCCTCGTCCTCCTCGCATCCGACGGCAGAGTGAGCTCCATGCAGCAGGCAGGATTCTCACCCAGAACCAGACCCTACCATTAATTCAAATTTCAGATCCCTGGATAAGGAAGAGTTGGAGCAACCTTCCCCTACAGTTGTCAGAGGCCCTTCATGAATGTAACACCTCTCAGACCCCTAAAACACTACCAGGCTGACTGTGCTCAGCTGCAGTCACAGCTCATTTTGTACTTCCAACACAAAAACCTCTTTGCTGGCTAGTAGCAAGTTCTGCCCCATGCTGCCACCCCATTCTGTGGGGCTGCCAGGGCTCACCCTCACCAGCTCTGCCCCACATCAGCCCTCTTGCAGGCCAAGGCCTCCCCAGCCCACCCGAGTGGTCCCTGACGCAGGCGATCGCCGTTGGAAACCCTTGGTGCTCCATCCCAAGGACAAAGCTCACACACACACTGTCCAGAGAAGAGCTCACTGCAGTCCTGCCCCCAAGCCAAGCCCAGCCCTGTGGCCCGGGGAGCAGTGCAGCCTGCCCTGCACACCCTGGTTCAGCA
>NW_008682437.1:21999-23692 GCF_000695815.1 Acanthisitta chloris
CAGCAGATAAGGAGCCTCCTGTCAGCACTCTGAGTTTCAGGGCTAAGTCTGCACTTTCCAAACCTGAGACCAGAAGGGCAAAGGTCATATTTACTGTACTCACGAGAGATAAAATTCAACAGCTAAACACTCCCTTTTTGTGGCAGGAGGATTTTTGACTGCACAGGAATTCACACAAAGGAAATGCAGTTCTCCAAGGAAAGGGACCATTTCTCCTTGGAGAAGCATTGTCTGCACACAAGAAACAAGCATAGCTTGACATTTGAGAAGGGGAAAGGGCTGTTTCTAGATGCAACAAAGTTGATAATTAATGTCCAATGCCAAGAGCTGAATGCTGAGCCATATTATAAGTTTTAAATGCACATGAAACTAAATGACCTTCTGGTTAAAACCAATTTACATGGTACCAGAGATAACCCTTTACAGCTGAAGATCTACATTTGATGAAGCCAAAACTAGGTCAGATGCTGAGCAGTGTAAAAAGAGAGAAAAAGTGAGAAGTGCCTACCTTTGTACCAACTGTTATATCTTGGACAATGCTGTAGAAAAAAGAAAGAAAAGGATTAAAAAAGTTAGATAGGTTTGCCACAAAAATCCAGCATAGTTTACAGTAGTAAGAAAAAAAGCAAGTCAAAGTGCACAGTTGTCGTTGCAGGTGAGCCAAGGACAGTTCATACAAAGGAATTATTAGATGGTGATGGTGGAGACCCAAGACCCAGCAGTGCCAGAGAACTGCAGCTCTCCCACTCCCTACGCAGCGCCTGCTCCTCCTGCCAGGGCAGGGGAGTGACCCCAGCCCAGCCTGGGGCAGGAGAGACAGCCCCGACTGACTGCACGAGGGGCAGCGCCAGGAGAGCTCCATCCCACACCCTTCTGCAGCCACTGACCCCCTGACCCACACTGCTGCCCAGGCTGTGTCCTGAGGCCAAGGTGGATCCACAGCAGGGCCCGAGCAGCACAGCACCCACAGCTCCCGGGAACACCCCTGCACAGCATTTCTCCATCCATTCCAGTAAAAAACTCTCATTAAACTCTGCCTTCAGCCTCCCAAAATGAGACTCTCACTAACCAAGATGGAACAGGCCAGCTCCTGCCAGCAGTGACTGTACACCACCACACACACCTCCTCAGAGCGAAGTCTCCCACCAACCCCTGGCTTGCCTACAGCCTGGCACACTAGACATGTGTGATCTTCCAGAGCCTCACAGCACCTCACCTCGCACTGCAGATTGCATCTTTTCTTAGTCAACTCCAACCTGTGCAACAGCAGGGCAGAAAAGGCCATTCTGGACCGACACGTACACAGCACTGCCTGGTCCAACACCTCTTCCCAGAGCTCAGGACCAGCAGCGGTCAAGTGACCAACTGCTGTGGCCCCACGGACAAGGAGACACAGGGCAGGCAGCATGAGAGCTGAAGTGCTCGAGAACAACTCCACACGACGACTGAATCGAGAGAACTCACATTTCCTAGTCCTTCCCTCCCTCCTGCAACACTTCCTAATTTCGGAGGGAATGAGATCCGGCTGGTGTCCCAGCTCCAGGGCAGCCCCAGCCAGCTCAGCTCCTGCACTTCCTCCTCCCCGACCTGCCGTGTCATCACAGCCCAGCGGAACCACAGCCCGAGTGCTCCGGGTCTCCAGGGCAGCTCCCGGGCCGGGCTGCGTGTGGGAGCCGCCCCCACCCTGGGGTCT
>NW_008682437.1:23720-24051 GCF_000695815.1 Acanthisitta chloris
GCGCCCCGCGCGGCGCCGTGGAGCCACTGAGCACCCGCACATTCCTCAGCTGAAACAGAAACACGGCCCAGGCACCTCCAGAGCCTTACAAAAACTGTTTCCAGCAAAGCACAGCGAGAACAGGGAATGCCCCGAGTTTCCCAAGTCTGGAACTTACCCCGAGCAGTTTTCTCCCTCTTCCTGTTCCTCCTGTGGGCCTCCCGCACAGGAAATGTTTGACATGCAGTGCCTGAGCAAGGGATGGCATTTAGAGCTATCCAACAGGAAGAGACGCTTGGCTTGCCAGGAGCTATCGATTCCTGGGATACTGTTGTAGCCCATTTGATAACAA
>NW_008682437.1:24111-24593 GCF_000695815.1 Acanthisitta chloris
CAATGTCCTTCCAGTTCACACCCCCCTCAGCCTCCTCCTGCCCTGCACAACAGCCTGCAGGAGGAGTGAGAATTCCTCCCAGTTTCAAAGAACAGGCAATAAAGCCCTTCCTAAAACTAGACTTTTTTCCGTGGAATAATGGGATAATTCCCGCGCAATCAGGGGAAGAATTCGGCAGCACCAGTAAAACCTGCAGGCCATTTACCAAAGCAGCACTGCCCGTGGACTCCTCACAGCCTCTAACAAAGCTCCTTATTCACCGGGGATCACTCGGGCACAGCTCGGGAGCTCCTGGAGCCAGGAGCCACTCGCTGCCAGCGCGGCGAGACCCGGGACACCTCCAAGAGCAGCTCCGGAGGCTCCACAGGAGAGAGCTCTGCCAAGAAACACCATTCCAGCACCGCGAGCTGAGGGTAAGCGGGACCCGAGTCACACTGAACCTCCCACTCCCCAAGAGCAGCTCTGTGAGCACACACCCCCGC
>NW_008682437.1:24711-25001 GCF_000695815.1 Acanthisitta chloris
GCAGCACAGGAGATGCCCTCCGCGCTGCTCGGAGCTCAGCACGCGATCGTTACGGGTCCCAGGGCGAACACAGCACCGAGACAACACTTTTCCAGCGGGTAAACCCAGACATGTGACTGCGCCTGTTCGCACAGAGCGGCGCCCAGAGCGGATGCCCTCCGCGCTGCTCGGAGCTCAGCACGCGATCGTTACGGGTCCCAGGGCGAACACAGCACCGAGACAACACTTTTCCAGCGGGTAAACCCAGACATGTGACTGCGCCTGTTCGCACAGAGCGGCGCCCAGAGCGG
>NW_008682438.1:0-730 GCF_000695815.1 Acanthisitta chloris
ATGTCTTCCTCATATCTAATCTAAATTGATCCTCTTCTAGTTTAAAAAGGTTTCTCAGAAGTTTTGGTTTTAAGGTAAAATGTTCAGTGGTCTCTGTGTGCTTGGGGAGCTTTTAAGTCAAAGCACTTTGACAAAGTTTGCTCACAAGTATGTTCTGCTTTGCGCTGAAGGTGGAACTAAACGATGTCCTGAGGCTCCTTTTAACCTGGGTCATCCTGAAAATTTAGGAAGTGTTTCAGAGAAGCTTAACCACAGAAAACATCAATCAGAAAGGAAAAGAAGGAGCTTTAATGTTTCTGGTTTCACCAATGAGTGGTCTGGCCATAAATCAACATGTTAAAAACAAAAATGCTATTTTCTACTCTTCTAAACAATCTTTCTAATATAGGAGCTCTGTCTATTATACTTCCATTAAGGAAATCCCTCAATCTGAATCTACTTATCTGATAAAATGACTAGTTAACATTTTCAACCAAATGCCAACTTCTTTGTATGCTTCTACTTAAAAAACTCAAGTAGAAATCTCTAGCCTCACATAGTTTTCTTTACACCATTATTGTTTTGCATGTTTTTACAGTATTTAGATCTTCAACCTGTATGTAAATGATTTAACTCAGGGAATGACTTTGCAAATGAATGCACTGAGGAAAACTCTAGAAGTAACAAACCATTCTAACTCAGCTAGGTTTTCTGACCTACCTTGGAAGATTTCTTGATCTCTGCCTCTTTC
>NW_008682438.1:749-22044 GCF_000695815.1 Acanthisitta chloris
ATCTTCAAATCTGCAATGTGAATAGCAAAACACAACATGAAATCAGTTTTACAGCAGGTTATTGCATCCACGGGAGTGTGGCAGCAGGGGAGGGAGGGGGTTCTCCCCCTCTGCTCTGCTCTGCTGAGGTCCCACCTGGAGTGCTGCACACAGTTCTGGTGTCCCCAACATCAGAAGGACATGGAACTGTTGGAGCAAGGCCAGAGAAATCTGCAATGTGAATAGCAAAACACAACATGAAATCAGTTTTACAGCAGGTTATTGCATCCACGGGAGTGTGGCAGCAGGGGAGGGAGGGGGTTCTCCCCCTCTGCTCTGCTCTGCTGAGGTCCCACCTGGAGTGCTGCACACAGTTCTGGTGTCCCCAACATCAGAAGGACATGGAACTGTTGGAGCAAGGCCAGAGGAGGCCACAAAACCACACTGCTGACAGGTACTGGGCACAGCACTGCTGCAGCCAGCACCAAACCACAACTCACTGCAGTGACTCGGAGGGAGCAGCAGAAACTCTACCAATGGTTTCATTAGCATCTGTGTTTGATCTAGTCTTCTTCAACAACAACAAAAATAAAGAGAGGATCTAGCAGAGGATATTCCAAATATAAATTCTGTGTTTTATCAATTCAAACCATCAAAATCCCACATTGTCAACTTGTTCACAGTAGTACTGCAGTACATCAGATTAACAGGAGGTTGGTCAATGAAAAATGCTCTGCTAGGAAGTCACTGGACAGTTCTCCTCCTTCTGACAGTAGTGATTTAGTGCCCTGGCACTACCAAAGCAGATGAGATGTTTCAGACCTGGTCATGCTGCTGTGTGACTGTACACTTCATGATTCTATATGCAAATCAGAGATTTCATGTATTTAAAGCCTCAGGAGTTTGAACAGGACATAAAGATCTCCTCCAGACATAGTTTTGCGCCCATAATCTCTTACTAGAAATACCTCCTGAAACTCAGGAGCTGCTAGCCCTGAGCATAATGTCTGCCAAACAAACACAGGGCCTCAAGTCTTCCAAGAAGAACTAAACATATATACATATATAGACACACAAATAGATTTTGCTACATGCTAAACACATGAATTGTGCAAACAACCTGCAATGGACAAAAGGACAACCAATCATGGAAAATGAAGGTGTGCTGGCCCACTACAAAAAGACAACAAAACATCACTAGCACACAACTATTGGTTGCTAGGCCTCACTCAAAAACTCCTGACAAATCTTCCCAATAAACCCCACTGTTACAACACACTGACAAACAAACCCATCTGAGTGGAGTAGGAAGTAGCTGGAAATAAGATAACTGGAAAAAGCAAACCCTGGCAGATTTCATCTCTGCCACTCCAACATCTGCTGGAAGGGCAGTAGGTTTGTGCTCAAACAATCCAGGAGTTACAGAATTCATCAAGGCCAATTTCTTGATACAGGTGGTCAGTGAGCCAACTAAGGGAGTACTGCATCTGGTACTCAAAGAGCTGCAAACAAAACTGGTTGAAGACGGGAAGGCAAAGGCAGCCTTTCTCCCAAAGACTGCCAAGTGTAAGGTCCTTGACTGCTCATGCAGTGAAGAAACCAATCTTGCTTCTGGAGCTTTATCTGGAGTTGTACCAGGACAAATGGAGGTAGCAGGTCAAGACCAGGGATCCATTTGCTGTTTGGCACTTTAAGAACATCTGCATCCAGCTTTGGCTCCCCAGTATGATGACAACATTGACATACCTGAGAGCAGCCACCTGAAAGAGACCCCTCCATAGGGGACTGGAGCATGGGACACACAAGGAGACCAAGACCAGGGTTTAGTCAACCTGGAGAAGGTAAAGAGGGATTTATTGCTGCCTGTGACAACCTAATGCTAGCATGTAGTCAAGATGGAACTAGCCCCTTACCAGAGGTGCAGAGGGATGAAATGAGAAGCAACCAGCAAAGGCTGCAACACAGGAAATTCCAGGTAAACATACAGAAACGTGTTTTCATCTAGAGGGTCATGTATTGGGAGAGAAACCTCAGGTGGTGATGATGGAGAGATGGGCAAAGAAGAACCAGCTGAAATTCAATGTGGCAAGTGCAGGTCCTACACCTGGGGAGGAATAACCCTGAGCATGGGTACAGGTTGGGCACTGACCCGCTGGACAGCCGCTCCAAGGAGAAGGACCTTGGTGTCCTGGTGGGCAACAGGCTGTCCCTGACCAGCAGTGTGCCCTGGGGACCAAGAAGGCCAATGGAATCTGGGATACATTAAGAAGAGCATTGCCAGCAGGTCAGGGAGGTGATCCTGTCCCTCTGCTCAGCTCTCATGAGGCCACACCTGGAGTATTGTGTCCAGTTCTGGGCTCCTCAGGACAAGAGGGACATGGAGCTCCTGGAGCAGGACCAGCGGAAGGCAAGGAAGATGCTGAAGAGACTGGAGCACCTCAGTGATGAGGAAAGGCTGAGGGAGTTGGGGCTGTTCAGCCTCAGGGAGAGACGACTGAGGGAGACCTCATCAATGTATTCAAGTACATGAGCAGGAAGTGCCAAGAGGATGATCAGGCTCTGCTCAGTTGTGGAAACCAATAAAACAAGAGGTAACAGCAAAAACTGGTGCCCGGGAAGTTCCACCTGAATATGAGGAAGAACTTCTTCCCTGTGCAGTCACTGAGCACTGAACAGGTTGCAAAGACAGTTCATGGATTCTTCCTCACTGGAAATGTTTCAGAACCTTCTGGACACAATCTTGAGCCATGTGCTCTGGGCTGGCCCTGCTGGAGCAAGGAGGTGGGACCAGTGACCCACCGTGGTCATCTTCCAACCTGATTTTGCCCTCAGAGACAACTGAAACTCACTTAGGCAAGCTCATCTCCAGCCTAATGGAACTGGCCCTAGTACGAAGACAGGAACGAACCAGAAACCTTCAGCTGACCCTTCCTAACTAAATTTTATGAACCCACAATCCAACAGCAGAATTGCAACCTTGAACTTCAGCATCAGAGATATTCAGCTAAGAAACAGGTTGAGAAGCCAAAGCCCAAGCAGAGGAAACCAATGAACAAGGACACAACCCAGTCCTTGCTTTTGTTGCATTTGTTCCACTACAGTGACATTTCCCATCACTGGTATTCTGTGTCACACGCACAAGGTGACCATCACCTGTATGTAGATGTGTACTGCAACTGTGCATCTGTGTTGCCGTGGAGCTCAGTCTATATGCAGCTTTAAAGGACTTATGGAATCATTTATGGGCTCTGTGGGACCCCTAAATTCAGTTGAAATTGGTGCTTTTTAGACATCAATGCAAACCAAAGCAAAGCCAAAAGGTACATACTGAGCAACACCTTGTTTCCTCATCCCCTTGTTCCCTCCTCCAACAGTTCACACTCTACACCATGTTTTAATAGCTCACTGACATCACACCTGAGGCTGTGCATGAATATCTGAGAACTTCACGCATTTTGTAACATCATCCCAAACCTTTCGTTTTCTTACACGCAGAAACAGAGGTGGCTTGTGACTGAAGAGGACAGTGGCAAGAGCTTCCACGACATACATGCAAATAAATCTATGTGGGCAAGGGAAAAGCAACTTTCCTGCAAGATTCAGTCCCTCAAATATTTCCATGACCTGAGGAGGATCTTTTCCCTGCTCCAGCACAAGATGCAGACCAGCCACACAAGGCTTTTGCCTTGAGGACACACCACATGGATACATCAAATATTTTCAGTAGTTCAAGGATCACACAAAGGTAACCAAACCTATGGCAAACCCCAGAGCATTTCACCACACAAAACAGGTCAGGCCACAGTCAGATCTTTAATAAAAGCACTTGGAGTCATTGACAAACAAGATACAGTGACATGACAAGTCAGAAGAATCAAGTTGGGGGTAGCAGAGTGCTGCTGGTGTTTGCAGAGGATCAAACAAGGTCCCTAAACCCAACCATCCCCTCAGTGGCTTCTCAGCCCTTCACAACACACTAGATGGCTACTGAAAAGTCTCTCTTGCTTCACCCCTCCTCAGGTTTGTATGGAAAGAGCACAGAAGGGACTTTGTTCTGACTAAAACCAGTGGACCAAATTAACCCAGACAAAATTTCCATCTTTAGGTAGGAGGTTAAGCGGATTTTACAGGAAAGAGACCAAGCAACCTATATCTTCCTTATTTCCTCCAGTTTCACAATATGCACTTCAGCTTGGGCACTGCTGTGGAGAGAGGCCTGACAGGACTCATCTGAGTGGAGCAGGGCATGGCAGAAAGCATCTCCCTGCAGAAACCATTCCACACCTGGCTAGTTAGTCTGTTCAAAGAGGCTTCAGCCACTTGTATGACAAGACTAGACCTTTTCATTTAGCCATCTTCTGTCCTGCTCCGCTTACTGGCACATTAGAAGCCAATAAAAGGCGCATAGGATCCTTTTCTCTGTGACCAGCTCTAATTCCAGGAGTCAGTGATCCTCTTCCACTAACAAGGCCCTGAAGCTCCTTTGGTAAGGGGAGGGGATGTGCAGCACTGAGGAATATGGCAAAGGGCTTGTCCACAGAAGCCCAGCACACACCGGAGCTTTGGAAGGTTGTATCCCTGCGCTTTGGTCTTTGGGTAGTGACACTTGCTCAGTATCTGTAGTGATCTGGCTTGAAGGGCCCATCTCTGGAGAGGCCCAGGTATTTGGCCTGCTTGTCACTCAACTTTGTCAGCTTCACACTCAGTTTGTCCAGATGAGCAGCAGCCACAGCTTCATCCAGCTGGAAAACAGAACACAGATATATATATATATATTAGTAGAACAGCCCTGTTAGTTCAAGGAATTCATAGTCAAGAGTAAGAACTGACTATGTGAAAACCAAGAGCAGCCCTGAGAGGTGCTTAAACTGACACAGGTGAGCAGGCACACAGCTCTTTTCCTGACAACATACCCCACCTGCTTGAGCACAGAACTGCATTCAGATGGAAGAGCCCCATACTTTTGAGGGAGTCAGGTGAGACAGACAACTTTATATAATCAAACCCATTTCAATCCCATTTACACATCCACATCCATCCAACAAGTAAAGAACAGCAAACTATCCAGAGCTAAAAACATGCACTTTGGTAGAATGCTAAAGCCCCAGTCATGTTTCCACTACAAAGACACTTGGACATATTAGACAATAGATCATCTTACAATTATACATAAGCCCTGACTACTGGAAAAAAATTATCCCCTTTCCAGATATCCAATCTTAAGGGCATATGGATCAAGAAATCCATTCCAAAATGACTAACTAAGAGGTGTAGAGACCTCAGAGCAACCTGCCAGGAGCTGAAGGGGCTCCAAGGAGGCTGCAGAGGGACTCTTGGTTAGGAACTGCAGTGACAGGACAAGGAGCAATGGGGAGAAATTCAAAGAGGGAAATTTAGATTAATTATTAGGCAGAAGTTTTTGCTGTGAGGGAGGTGAGACACTGTCCCAGGTTGCCCAGGGAGGCTGTGGCTGCCCCAGCCCTGGCAGTGTTCACAGCCAGGTTGGCTAAAGCCTTGAGCAACCTGCTCTGGTGGGAGGTGTCCCTGCTCAGGGCAGGGGTTGGGGCTGGATGATCTCTAAGCTCCATTCCAACCCCTGAACATACTATGATTCTGTGATCTGTTGGCATTGTCTTCATAAATAAAGCCAAAGTGAGCTGTAGGACATAGGCTGAAGGGACTGAAAAATATCTAAGTTGGAAGACAGTTAAAAGCCCAAACTAGGATGGCAAATGAGCTGCTGTGTCAGAGGGGGATGTACAGCCATTCAGAAGTAGAAAAGAGAACACAAGTAGGGATCAAGTGCTGCTGAGTTACAACAGAAGGATGAGTTTGACCATGTGTAATTCCTGCAAAACACAAGCAATTGTTTGTAAGGAAACAAGAGGTGTCAATCCCAGCAGCATGGCAAAGACTAGTGATATTTCCCCATGCTAGTTAAAAAGATGTGAGAGGTTGCTCTACATGTGAATGGCAGTAAATGAACAATCCAATCAATGGTCAGACCTTCAACTTGGGTGAACCAGCATGGCCTAAAATGAGTCAATAACTAGTCCTAGATTTCCCCCTCAGAGGGAGTGTGGTAACAAGCCACTGTTCTGAAGTAATCCTATTGCAGTGAACCACATAAACAGCTGCATCTGCACAGAGTATAATTCACTGCAGCTCAACCTGCTCACAGTGGTATGGAGCTGATAATCTCTTGAGAATCATAACAGTCAAAGGTGCACAAGGCTAAATTAGAAACCCAAAATGAAGCTGAAGAATGTGGAAGTGAACTGTGAAAGCTCCAACCACTACAAAGGATTTGAGAAAGAAAAGCTGGAAGGATTGAGTTTAGAAGAAAAACAAGTATTTAAGCTTAGTAGATACTGCTAGAAAAAAGTTTAAAACTGGATTCCTTTCTAATTAACTAGACTGAGAAATTAAGCTCTCATAAGTGTATTTCCAGCAAAGTTAAGACAGATTGAACTCCCTTGAAAAGGAGCTGAGTCCCCCCGGACAACTCCCAGCTGAGGCTTTCAAACTGCAGCAGAGACCAGTTGTTCCCCAGCTGCTTCAGCTTGGGGATAAAGTGGTACACAAATTTAGATGAAGGTAAGTTGACATTCTCACCGGAAAAATCAAAGCTGAGCATGGACAGATTTGATGCTACCAGAGACAAGAGTGTCTGGATTTGCAGGAACACACACTGCACAAACGTGTGCCCTGGAAGAGCTGATCCAAGCAATACTCTTGCAGTCAAACAAAGTGCACTGTAGGGTACATGGTAACTCTTCAGCTTCATATTTGAACCTCAAAGCAACTACACTGAGGAACAAAAAACACTAGCCCAGAAAATTAACAGAGAATGCTCTTCTGTTGTTGGTTCTGACAAGGCAACTGCTTTATTCTTTGAATCAAGCCCTCTGTGAGGTACTGAGGGTCAAGAGTGTTCCGTCACAGTGTATGAACCTGAGATCATTGCCATGTGTTCCACTAACATGCAGCTTTCTGTGCAACTGCCCTGGGCATTACTTCTCATTTCCAGTTCCAGTGTGTTACTACAATTTGATGTTAAGGCAGAGGAAGAAACCACAGTTCATTAGCAACACCACCATTTGAGAGAGAACTGTCAATAAAACTGTTCCTTGGAAGATGTGTCAGTTTGCTGATCAACTCCTACACTGCATTGCTGGAATGCTTTTCTTGATCCTGAATGGAGAGTTTTGGAAGCTTAAGTCCTTCAGTAACCACCTCATAAGTAAGGCCAATCACACACATTCTACTTCCCAAATGGAAACTCTTCACATTTACTTCCACACCTGGTTGCATTTTAAAGGCAGTGGGATTTAACTCCAGCATCTTTTGCCATGAACCATCTCAAATTCTCAAGACTTAATTTGGAAAATTAAAATCAAGTTAGTTTTCTAAAAGGAATTTGCCAGTTGTGACATGATCCAGATTTTTCCAAGAACAAAGAATGCAGAGATAAGTTTAAAGGGAAACACAAGGAAATCTGTCACGAATATTTGGTGAAGCTATTAGGACCAAATTGTGATAAGCTCTCTCAGGTACAAATGGGACCCAGAATATCAGCCACAGTAAAAGTGATTTAGTTTCACTCCAGCTTCAACTCTACCACACTGGATGTTGCTGCTGGACAGGCATGTGAAGGCTTGCTGTGAATGCTGACAGTCAGCAGAAGGAACGATTTGGCTGGGAGAAGCTCCGTGACTCCCCAGAGGAAGCACAGGGCTTCCCAGCACCTGGATATTCCTACCATAGGACAGGCAAGTCCCAGATCTATACAAAAACCAGCTCACCTTAGCCTCAGCACACGCAAAACATCCTCTGAGGCACAGAAGCTCCTTGCAACAACATTTAGCAGGAAAAACTCAGACACAAACAAACCAAATGTGCATGACCACACCTGAAGTTGCTTCTTTACAAGCACCTTTTTGTTACTCTAACTCACCTTCTTTGGCAGAAAATGGACTCCAACAGCATATTTATCACTGTGGGTCCAGAGCTCAATCTGTGCCAGCACCTGGTTGGTGAAGGAGTTGCTCATGACAAAGCTGGGGTGGCCCATGGCACAGCCCAGGTTGACCAGGCGTCCCTCAGCCAGCAGGATGATGTGTCGGCCGTTCCTCAGGGTGTAGCGATCCACCTGCATGGGGACAGCAACAGCAGGGCCCTGTAAGGTGCTGAGCACTGCAGACCTCCAAAGCTTGGAGGGGTTTCCTCAGCTGTGGGCTTGCAACACACCTGAATTCCACTTGAGACACCCCTCCTTCAGCTCCAGCCAGTGTTTGGGAAGCCTGTAGCCATCCTGGGCTTCACAACACATCCACATTGTGGCACTTGCACTGTATTTAACCAGCTAGCCAAGTCTTCTGGCTTTTTCACAGGCTTGTTGTCCCAACCAGCTCTGGTGGGAACATGCTGCTTGCCATAAAACCCAGTTCAAACATGCCTAGTGGTCACAATGGGTATGGAGATTGGAGAGCAAAGGGAACACCTCTGCATGCAACAGCACAGACCTCCTACATCCAACACAGGGTAAGAGCCAGAGTTTTCAGCCTGCTCAGTGTGAGCCAAAAGAGGGCACAGGTGACCAAGAAGGCCAAGGGCATCTTGGCCTGGATCAAGCAGAGTGTGGCAGCAGGACTAGGGCAGTGCTCATCCCCCTGGACATGGTCATCCCCAAGCTCTAGTGGGGACAACAGGACTCTGTACACAGAACCAAGTCTCAGGTGGGCTAAGGAAACAAGTCTTCAGCTGTATGAGAATGCCACAGAAGTCAGGAAATATGAATAGAATTCTATGATTGTATGATTAACTAGTGTGACTTAATATGTGCCTCAGCTGTCTGGGCCACTCTGAGCATCTGCAATGTTCAAGTTAACTCTCCTCTGCACCACTCACTAGCTCTTCTTTCACCCTCTAGGAGGTTACAATATTAAGTAACTAATGAAACACCAATACGGCCTGTAAATCACAAGAATATTCAGGATTAACTGGTGTTTATTGCTCATGTCATACCAAGCACTTGGGAGGAAAGCATTTTGAAAATACTTAAAAGATTACCAGCTTTAAAAAAGCCTAATGCTTCAGGCCATTTCTCACCTGCTGTCACAGCACTGTAGCTGCAACATCTGAAAGGCTCCATCCCCAGAGCTATATTTACTTTAGAGCCTAGAAGTTATTTAATATAACCAAAACACATCACTTGCAATTTTATTCTTCAAGCTTCTGCCTGGAAGTTTAAAGCCACATGGGATGAAGCTTTAATTGCAACACCACCATCTTCTGATAAACCATCTTTGTGCAGAGATCGCAAGAGGAAACCAACAGAAACCTGTTTTGTTTTCAGAAGAGCTGTTTTGTCTTCAGAGCCCATCTGTGCCTCCACCCATCTGCCCCACCACTATTTTCTCCTTCTTGGATTCACCTAACACATGATTGTGATTTCAGGACAGCACATGCAGTAACCACCTCAAACAACAGTCCTAAATAAGTATTAATTTTTCCTGCCCAAAAGCAGTCAGCAAGGTACTTGTTATTTATGCTGATTCTCCATTGTGAACCACCAGTGTCCACCCAAAAATACCCTAAGGGCCATCAGGAGACTATGGAAAGAAGTAACAAAACCAAGGAAGCAGAACACTAAAACCCCTGAGAACAGCTACAGTATTATTTATACCAATCATATTCACAGATTAAACTACTGCCAGGTGGCAGTTCTGAACTCTGAATTGTGTGTCAAAATCTTATATTCATGTAATACCTACACAAGCTGCACCTGGAGAGCTGCTGGTTTGTGCATGGAACCTTCAACAATCTGCTGACAGGAGTCATTCACATCACACAGAAAATGCAAACTAAGGTCTTTGCACAGAAATAAAAACAAAACTGTAGTGAAAACACATTTCCTATGGGCAGCTGATTTGTAAGCTTACCAAATTGCCACAGGAAAAGAATTCAACTTCCCCAACCATTCGGGTCCTCTCTACACTTACAAACCTAACTCCCTTTTCCCATCAGCATTTAGCTCTCTGAACTTTCTGGCTACTTAGCACTTCCCTCCACACCATGCTATGTGAATTATTTCTTTACAGAGCCAAAGTTTGATCTTGACCTTTCCTTCCCTGCTAGAGTTGAACTTGTGCTACTCATCAGCCTCCAATACCCAAACACAAGCAGTGCAAGATCAGATTCAAACCAACGTGGTAGCTTCTCAGTAATAAGCCTATTTCCTCCTTAATTGCCCTTGAAAACAACTGATGGGTCAGAATGGCACAATAAGATTCTTTCCCAAGTACTAAACATCTCTTACACCAGCTCACTGGGGGCCATGTGGTGGTACTCAAACTACCATGCTGGACACATTCTGTGCCTCCAGCTGAAGTCTAGCAACCCTCAGCTCTGGCATTAATCCCCTGATCAAGAGATAGATATCTTCATAGAAGGTCAGAGTTTTCTGCTTTTCTACTATATTCCCTTCTTGCCATAGGATACAGAAAAAAAAGCTACCAAGTTTATTACAAATTAGAGTTAGTACTTGGCATTATATTGGACATCTCACCCAGAACACTGAGAGAAAAACATGTTACTCTTTGGATAAATGCAAAATTTTACACCTTAAAAGAGAAGGCTGACCTGCCCTTGAGGTGCCCAGAAGACTGGGGACATGGTGACCACAGAAGTGGCCCTTGGATAAATCTGAGGAACAAAACTGAGGAACCAGCAACAGCCCAAGTAGCAAACTGGTCATTTCTTCCCAGATTTCAGTGTAAGAGCAATTCTAACAATTTGGAATTTGAACCTATAAAGTCACATTTTGCCTCCCAGGCCTGGCTCTCTCCTTTTTGAATGAGTAGTTTTAGGATGTGTATTAGCTCCCTCCTGCCCAGCTACCCAGACAAAGTGGCAATCAGGCACAGAGAAGGAAAATTAAGAACAAGGAAGCCCTTAGACATGACTGGTTCACCTAACACCCTACCTCATCTTGCAGCTCTGAAGTCTTTAGGGACAAGAAATCCAGATACAAAATTGAGCACAGGGTATGTCACCAGCACAGCGGAGATACACAGAGCATTAAATTACCCAACACTAGAGGTCAGCTGGAGATTGAAACCACTTAACAGTGCTTCAGATTCACTGCTACAAGTCAACAGAACTTAAGTACTAACCTGAGTCAGGGACCAGCTTTCCCTGGGCCAACCTCACCTCACTAAAGCTTCAAACATGTAGAATGGCCAGGCAAGACCAAATTTACCTCTAGGCACATTCACATGGATGACCTAGACCCCAATTCTTTTGAAAAAGTTATTTAAACCAGAAACTTGCTACAGTTTTCATAACTGGTACACAAGTCCCAGGTATGAAAACTCACATATAAAACTCCAGATATATTAATATCTGGTTTAGCCTAAAGAAAAGGAGGCTCAGGGGTGGCCTTATCACTGTCTACAACTGCCTGAAAGGAGGTTGTAAGCCAGGTGGGGTTGGTTTCTTCTTCCAGGCAACTAGTGACAGGAGAGAGGACAGTCTCAAGCTGCACCAGGGGAGGTTTAGGTTAGATATTAGGAAGAATTTCTTCCCAGAAAGGGTGATTAGACACTGCAATGTGCTGTCAGGGGAAGTGGTGGAATCACCACCCCTGGAGGTGTTTAAGGAGAGACAGGCCATGGCACTTAGAGACACGATGGTGTTAGGTCATAGGCTGGACTTGATCTCAGAGGGTTTTTCAATCTGATTGACTCTGTGAATCCCCTACACCGCATTGCCCCCAACACACCTGTGCCAGGCTGGCTCCTCAATGCAGATTAAAGAAATGGGGCCACTGCCTCTGCCAACAGTGCCACAACTTTCCACATGTACTTTCAGAGACATGTTGAATGTCTATGTGCAGGTACTTTATATGTCACCATATGAACATCCAATTTAGCCTTCAGCGATGTTTACTCTTTGAGCAGTCACAGTTATAGTTTCCAACCAGCTGGAGCTACCAGAACTAGGCGACCAGATGCAGGCTCCTCCAGGACAAGAGCTGCTGAGCAAAGTGCACATGGGCAAGAACAAACCTGACCACAGTGAGAACTTGAATATATAACTCTGGATCTGGTTGAGGCCTTGCAGAGTATCCCAAGAAACTGAAAAGCCTCTCACAAGGGCTCAGGAAGAGTTTGATGTGGGTGGCCAATAAACTACAGGGGAGTTATGAAAACTAGAAGGGCAGATTGAGATCCACTAAGAGGTATGTTTGGGTGTGGTGTTTTTAAAGCATAGAAAACCTGTCCCAGAATCCTGCCATCAGCAATAACACTCCCTCTTCAACAGGTAACTAAGAGTCCCATGCCAAGGCAGATAAAGCCTGGTTTGCTTTACGTGATGTTCTCCCTCAGTGCTGGTGTTCCAAACCAGTTTTGATGCAGTTTAGGTTTGTTTCTCTGCTTTAGGACACACAACTGAAAAGCTGAAATGTTTAGCTTTTCCTTGTGCAAATCCCTAGTGGAAATGCAAGCTGAGCAAGGGTAAAATATCTTGTCTAGTCTGCCCACACACTCTCCACAACACAGGTTTCCAAACTGAAGCCACCAATTCTGGAAGAGCAGCCTGAGTTTGGCAGAGCTCCAGACAGGCTTTCCTGAGGCTTCAATCTCTGACTTAAAAAAAACCTTTGAAAACAAAGAGGTGTGGATTTTTTCCAACCTTAGAATCCCAAAAGACATTCCCTTGAGATTCATTTAAGACCAACACTGTTCTGGTGCAGAGCAGTACAGAGCAAAGAGCTTCCTGTGACCAAGTGCCTATCAGCGACCAGGCAGTTTATGGGATCCGTTCCTGAGTTTTACAGTGTCTCTAATGGTCTGCTCTGTATTCATCACCTAACTTGTTTGTGAGCTATGGCATTGTTGAAAACATTGTTTTCAACAATGCCATAGCCAATGTTTCATTGATCAGGGCTATCCAAGCCAGCACATTTACATACCTCCTCACCATGCCCCAAACATCACAGCTGACTTCCCCTAAGGAATGTACTTGATGCAAATCATTGTCTACACAACCACCATGAAGGGGTTAAGGCTCCTGTCTGCCCAGGAAGCAGGACACATGGAGAAATATTCATCCACACCAGGCACCTCTCACCAGAGATCACTATGTACACTTGGGCACTGGCTGGAACCAACTGCTTTAAGCCCAACACATGATTAGGATGTGCAGCTTGTTCCAGTTTCATCTAGGAAGAGCAGAGTCTGCATTCTGATCAGACCAACAAATTCAGCCTTCAAAACTGCCACCTTGTAGAAGTTTGGTCTACAAATATAATGTTTGGTATAAGTAATATTGCAGCTGTTCTCAAGGGTTTTAGTGTTCTGCTTCCTTTGGTTTCTTATTTCCTCCCATAGCCTCCCAATGGCCCTTAGGGTATTTTTGGGTGGACTGAGCAACACTGGCTTCCAAGAAAGCTAGAAACACACCAAGAGAAATACCTCCCTCTCTAGAAACAGCCTCTGAGTAGCTGTTGCTCCTTTGTAGGAGAGCTTGTGCAAAAGCTGTCTCACCTGAGGTTTAACATTCACTGCCTCCACTGCATTGTCATTCAGCCACTTGGCATCAACTTCCACATCAAAATGGCCAATATTACACACTATGGCATCATCCTTCATCTGCTCAAAGTGCCTGCAAAAGAAAAGCAGTTGTATCAAAAGTTAAGGCACAAAAAAAGCTTCTCCCTCAGCAGCAGCAGCAGATGCTCTGATGCACAGCTCTGCTCAAGGAGAACACTGACTGCATTTGATGCCCACAAGGTGTGTGGGTCTATATGTGCCAGGCATGTGAAATCTATTGGAACAACATCTCAAGCTTCCAGGGAAACACTTCCCAAGGATGTAAGAGTTTATTGGAGAGAAAATATTTTCCCAGTATGGAAAGTTATACTGTTTGGTTTAATTGGTCAAAACAAGTAGCTGCAGCTATTCTCCTTCCTACACAGAAGTTATCTTCTTCATTACTTTGAAGTTTCCAGCAGTTTTACATCCGTAGAGACTAGTCTAGAGACTAATGGCCTTACCTCCTCCCACCTAATCTGATTTTCCACTACATATCCAGACACAGTGGTAAAGGAAGAAAGGAGTTTGTATGGAGTTGGGGCTATAAACTGAGATCTAAGGAGCAGTAACAAAACACTGCAGGGCAGTTTACTGAGAGCAGGCTGCTTTCAAGGTTGCTATGTGTATTCACAGATGGAATCACTTTCAAACTTTACCTGCCTCCTCATCTGTTCATATTTATCTGGTCTAGCACAGAATTGAGCCCTAATGCTCTCATTCTCCAAAAATCTATCTATCCCTCCCCCATCATTACATGCCAGGAACAATTGCAATGTGACAACATCCAGCAGAACTGCAAGATCAAAGTCCCAGTGTCTCCCTAAATCCACGCTAAATTCTGATGCCCAGAAACGAGACTGTGTGCTAACCCTCACTGTACTGCTGACCAGCTATGATTGTATTTAAAAAGATCAAGTTAACTGTACAGGTATGTTTACACTAAAGCAAGTGGCTAGAACCTACCTGCCCTGCACAATGTCTGTGCAGCCAGTGGTGGTGACAAAGATATTGCCCTCTTTGCAGGCCTCCTCCATGGTTGTAACTTCATAACCTGGAAAGAAAAGAAGTCAGTCCTCTACCCAACCACCAGTATTTATAAGCAAATGGGATACAATACTAGAAGCAGAAAAGGATGGAGAAAGAATACGGAAAATTGTGCCAACACCTGAGTATGGACGATGCATGATAGCGGCATACTTGTCTTACTAAATACCAACATAGCACGAATATATCCATCCCTCACCTGTTTTCAACCTGTGGATCTATACATTCAATGTCTAATATCCATAGGTGTGGTATCTGGCACAGCACTCAGACTCGATTCAAGGGGTCAAGTTTGGAAGAGAAAGTGCCCCCACAAGACCTGCAGGTTCTCCTCAGGTCTGAATAGAAATGGGATAAACTGGTACCAAGGAGCATAGTTACATGAGGCATCCACAGAAGAGATGGAACACAGCTGGAAGAGCAGAGAGCATGGAATTGTTCTCCAGAAGCATCTACTGAGTGTAAGGCCATGTGGTTTAATGCAGAGATATTCCAGCGAAGTCTTCTCCCACACCAGAGGTTAGAGGACAACAAACCCCCTCAAAACCAGGCTTACAGCATTACAAAATGGGGCCTTACCCTACTGTCATCTCCATCTCCTTAACTCCAAACACATCTTCAAGGCCTCTAGTAGAATCAACCCCTTCCCTAACTGCAAGGAAAGAATCCCTACAGTTAAACTGGAGTCACCTCTAACTCAACAGAGACAGGGCTGAAACTAACTGACACCCTCTTACCCCACTATGATTTCTGGCTCTACCCTGACCTGTAGACACACACAGTCCCATCAGATGCTCTCACCTTCCATGGCTGCCTGCAGGGCGTTGATGGGGTCGATCTCAGTGATGATGACTCTGGCGCCAAAGCTGCGCAGGGCCTGAGCACAGCCCTTGCCCACGTCACCGTACCCTGCCACCACTGCCACCTTCCCAGCTATCATCACATCTGTGGCACGCTTAATGCCATCAATGAGGGACTCCCTGCAGCCATACAGGTTATCAAACTTGCTCTGAGGAAGAAAAAGGAACAGTTTTGAAACAAAGTGATTCAAGTGACATTTTCTTAGAGAAAGAAAATGGACTTGTGTGATACCAGAGGATCTAAGAGCATAGCGTCCTGTCTCTAGGTAAACCCTCTGGAATCACATACTTAACTCCTTCTGTGGCTTTGCAGGCCTAGAATGCATAGAAAGAAAAATAAACATGCCCCAGATTACATTATTTACAGTTTGGTACTATTTGCACCCTCCTCTTGTCACACATGACTTTCAAGTAGTTCTGTTGCTTTCAAAGTTCTTAATTATGTTACAAAATTAGTAGAGTAGCGTTAATTGGTGGAAGAAACGTATCCAAGACTAACTGTCTGAGTAAGTCTCAAAGGGGGAGTTGTTGCAAGGGGCCTCAGACAAGAATGCACCCAAGGACATAAATTCTCACATCTGTGACCAGCTCATCCTGGAGCAGTGCAGAGGAGCCAGCAGAAGTCAACCAAGACCAAGACAAAGAACTTCATAATTGCAAACAAGATAACAAGCTAAGCCAAGACCATATATGGAAAGAAGACTCAAAGTTCATGGAAAGGACACGAATGGACATCTTTTCAACAATCACAAGGGACCACCAGAGACCATCCAAAACCCCCAAGAAGCCATCAAGTCCAAAATGGACTAATTAGCATAAAAGCGAGACTCACTAACCAGTAGGGGATAGAATACTAACTAGTAAGAGTTAGGTAACTTGTGAGCAATGAGCACTAATCTCTTTGTTTTCTGAAATGTACAATTCGTCAAAAGTTTGGCTAGTTCGGATGCAGCTTGGAGGGGCACCCCCCATGAATCTGGCACTGGAATAAATAATGCTGCTTCTTAATACTACACTGGTATTAAAGGGTTTGATTCCCAATTTCAGTCACACGTGCAAACGCTACAAATGAGGCTGAGAGTCAGCGCTAAATGCTTTAACCACCATGAGGGATGGGAAGAAGACAACCTGGTTTGATGTGTTTATTTATCCAGTTTCAGCCTGTGAAGTGATACCAGACACAGGCTTCAACACAGACCTGGTGAGAAGCATTTCATAAATATGTTGTGTTGACTCCAGGGCCTTGGATGTGTGAAAAACTTGCTTAGAGGTAACCTGAATTTATCAACTAAAAGCACAAACCACTCCTGTGCACAGAGTTAGCCCTGAGTTCCTTAGCTATATGTTCACCAGTTCTCTGCTGCTGTTTATCAGGCGATGAACTGAACCAAGTGCCACAAGAGGGCAAAACACCTGGCCAATGGGTCAGCACACCATCTTACCTTTGCAAGACACATGCACCTGCAGAAGCAGCAAGTTGCACACCTCAACTATGACAAACTGGATCCTGCAGCCCAGGAAAATCAAAACTGCATCCTCCCCCAGGAACACTTACCCTGACATTGCTAGACCCCAGCACTGCTCACAGATCAAGAAAAATCCAGAGCCCCTCATAACACTGCTCACTGCAACCACAGATTCCTGGATTTCATCTCCTAATGCCCCATGGCACAACATCCTCCTGCTTTAACACTGGCACATGTACTTAACAGCCAGGCCCCCAAACCAAAATTGCCCTGCTAAGTCAGATGTCAAATAATACTTCACTACTGCAACTCCTCCTGAACTCAGAAACCCACATTACTGTACTGACTTTTGTAATGCTTCTCCTTATTCTCCTTGGGCCCTTTGTTCTGACCAGGAGGAGGGGCTGGACAAACAGATTGAATTACCTGGAGAGCTGCAGAAGTCAAGAACTTACAATCTGGCTACTAATGTTGTGCTATGCTTCCCAAGGAAGCAATACTAAGAATTCACCATTCCCAGCCAAAATTCTGGTTCAAAGCCTCCCTGTGCTTTCTACAGCCTCAGGGCATCAATCCTGCTTCGTTTCACAAATACAGGTAGCACCAGCTGCTATGAGCAAGTTCACAGCCAGGTTGGCTAAAGCCTTGAGCAACCTGGTCTGGGGGAGGTGTCTCTGCCCAGGACAGGGGATTGGGACTAGATGATCTCTAAGCTCCATTCCAACCCCTTAACATTCTTGATTCTATGATTAAGACTTGAATACTTACAGGCAGCAACCTGGTCTAGTGAAGGTGGTCTAGTGATGGCAGGGGGTGGGGGCAAGGTGAGCTTTAATGTCCCTCCCAACCCCAACCTGCAGTGGCTCTCTGTGAGCAGGAACACTGATCTTTCAAAATGGGACCTACCTTGCTGGTGCCATACAACATGTGTAAGATGATGTTACAGTTTGGTTTTCCATCTACACCTTACAACAGTAAAATCCTTCTATATAATAAAAACCAAAGGCAAAGCGCATGTTTCAAACTGTTGCTGCTCCTACTCCAATGCATTATCTGAGCAAGTTAGAAGGAAGAGCAGCATGTCCCTCCCAGCCTAGGAGTGGCTGAGGACTCATGTGTAGCAAGTTATACCTCAGATCCAGAAGTTCCTGACTCAGTGCCTCTAAGTCTAATCACAGCCATATCTGCCATTAATAGTTCAGATAGTTTTTACCAAACCTTCAAATTCCAAAGCTAGTAACAGCTGGTAACCTTCCTTCCTAGTCCTCCAGCAGACATTCCTTGCAGTATAAGCCTTCTTATGCAGGAAAATAGCATGGTCAGATTTGACACCTCACCACCAAACCCCCCTGCTGCAAAATCAAAGCTTTCCAGGTACTGTGCATTGCCACTGTGAAATCAAAGCTTTCCAGGTGCTGTGCACTGCCATGCAGGCCAGAGAGCAGCTGAATGTAGACATCTGTCCCACCCAAATAGGCATCTGAGTGGCAAAAGGGAAGGGCAGAACTGCCTGGTGCCTGCCTTCTCTCTCCAAACACTAGTACAGGAACCTGGCACCAACTGAAAATACAGCAATCATTTAGGTTGGAAAAGACCTCCAAGATCATCAAGTCCAACCTGTGGCAAATCACCACCTTGACAACTAAACCAGAGCTCTAAGTGCCTGTTAGGGTTTGGTAGGAGCTCCTCTGTTGCTTTAAGGAATTTTTCCCCATACATGTTATCAGATGCTCGGATACTTAAGAGAGACAAAGGACCCTGGCCACTGGGGCGGGACACCTTTTCTTTTGCAAAAGACCTTTTCCTTTGCAAAAGACCCGAGCACTTCCAGTTGTCTGGTAGAAGAGGCTGAACCCCACCTGGCTACAGTCTCTTGCCAGGGAGTTATGGAGAGCCATAAGGTTTCCCTCAGGAGAGCAGAATTTGTCAGCTCAGTTGCACATCTTCCCAGAGATCTGTAACTGTGGTTAGTACAAGTCTTGTTCTCCATAAACACCAAACAGTACTTGAAGGTAAGTACTTGTTTGGCACTAGATAATATAAGCTCAACCCAAATCCTCTCAAGAGGCTTTTTTAGCAACATCTGAATTTCCAATCTACTAAACAACACTAATAGTTGTTATGCAAGAGGCACAAATCTAGGTGAAAAGGATGTTAAGAAACAAGCTCCTTCCAAGATCAGCTGGATTCCAGCCCACTAGCTACAAAGTAAAAATGCCAGATGCATCATAGTGAGCAGAAAGGAAATGCTCCTCAGACAGCAAACTGCAGAGAAAGGCCAAACAGCCCCTGAGAACTGCCAAGCCCAACGGGATAATGTTCATATGAGAACTTGAAACAGATTCAGCAGCTAGACTTAAAACCATCTAGTTGCATAAACCCTAAGTATGCCTGAAATTCCCACTGTAATTCTTCTCATCCCGAAAGCACCAACACCCTTTAAACACCATTTCTCCTCATCCCTCAATTGCCCAGTGTTTCTATAGGAAGCCGCAATATAGACAAGCAAGGGATAAATAGCTCCTGCCTTTCTCTTCTCCTTTCCAACTGCTGCTCAGAGATCAACCAGAGCTTGACAAACCAACCAACCTTTGCCAGCCACAAGCCCATGCAGGTCACATTCTCTTCCAGCTGGTACCCAACATCTGTCTGTGGGTATAAGCTCCTGCTGTCCCAGGAGCTGCCAGTCCCCAGGAGCCAGGACTCCTAAAGGGGTTTCCACACTATTAAAAGGCAGGAGAATACATGTCCTTAGGTACAAAAAGCCCCTGATGTTCTGAAAGCAAGTGTTTACCATAGCATGTCCCAGCAGAAACCACCTCAAGGATATGGTGGAGTCTCTGGTCAGAACCAGGTCAGGAAAAGCTCAGCAAGAGAAGGAATATTCTCACGGGAATGACAACATCCCAACACCAAACTGAGCAGAGAACAGAGCAGAGGGCTCTAGCTGCATTACCTTGGTGACAGAATCATTAACATTGATAGCTGGCACTTTCAGGGTCCCATTGGCCTTCATCTTGTACAGGTTGTGAACTCCAGTGGTTGTCTCTTCCGAAATACCTCTAATTCCTGTGGGAAGAGCAAAACAATTCACCTTAGTTGGAGTTAATGCCACTGCAAAACAGCACATCCAGGTGCTGGGAGCATCCTGCAGAATCCTAAATTAAACAAACCCTTGGCAGGGACCAGGAAGAGATGAAAACCATCACTTGGATCCTCAAACAGTTTAAAATTTCAAACCTCACAATGCAATTAAATCCGCAGGACAAAATATTCCTTGGAAAAAAGGAAGAGACCAGCTCTCAACCAGGGAATCAGGAAAAGATCCTACTTATGTATTTTTCTCATAGAAAGATCAAAAACCAATTCTGCAAAAAGGACAAGGTATTCACCTCAGTGATGTTTCTACAGCCCAGTCCATTCTTGCAAGGTGGCTTGAAAGGAGATGATACCCAGACAAGCACACTTACATCCAAAGCACTTGGATCAAATGGGGGAAAAAAAGTAAAAGAAAAATCAAATAGATTACCATTCCGAATTCTTCTGTTGTAATCATCATCAGCTCTGATTAAACACCCCCAAATGTGGATACTAGCTACACAGAACTTCAGCTTCATGGCTATCACTCACACAAAAAACATTATTTCAGATATCTTTATTTGAAAACAGTCCAGAAGGCAGAGACAAGAGACAAAGAACTGTCTAGAAACACCAACAGCATATAATGGACTAAGATCCTGCCAACACAGGAGTGGTCTCAGGTTTACCTGTCTCCACATCACACCAAAAAGTCAAAGTTGTAAAGGGGTCCCCACTTTAGGGATCCTGACTCTTTGTGGCCTTTTGGCAGTAGCCAATTGCTCAGAAGTGGCACCACTGCAGTGACTTGTGGATTTCTCTTCTCTCTCTAAGGTCTCAATAATACCTCATTGTATCTAAAGCATCTGGTTGTTCACTGAGCAACACAGTGATAACTTCAAAAGCCTGTCTGCACAGAAAAGTGTTCAAGTTATAACAAACAGAATAAATCTGAAACTAAGTTATCCTATCTGGCTGAATTCCTCTGAGGAGACCTCTAAGATCCAACCATTAATCTGTCACTGCTGTGACCCCTAAACCAGATCCAGATGCCTCTTAAACATTCCTAGAGAAGATTTTTGCCCTTTAAGGACATACAGCAAGACAATTATTTTGCAGAAGTACAAACTACTGTGGGAAACTGGAGGGATTCTGCTAAATCAGACCAAAAGTGCCAGTTTCAACAGGGGAACTCAGGCAGGTGCTTTGCCCCTGGAACCAGGGCTGCCGAGGGGCACGGCAAGGGGGGGGCACAGCAAGGGGGGGG